>NC_046966.1:4826962-4879462 GCF_009769545.1 Cyclopterus lumpus | reverse complement strand
GTGTGCAAAATGTTGAGGTCAGGGTCAAGGTCAACAGCTGTTTGGCAACTTTTTACACTAAAAAAAAAAAAAAAAAAAAATCAGAACTGAATACACAAGGCTGGCCACTGTGGTTTGCTTCTTGCAGACTACAGCGGGTATTATTCAAAGAGGGAACTTCTTCTTAATGCCCACAGGAGCTGGGAAGAGAGTGAGCCAGGGCGGCATGAAATGTTAATGGTCTGCCCAGAGCAGCAGAACTTCATAAAAGACCTGATTTAGAAACTAGTTGCTTTCAGGGAACAATGAACATTGCCATCTATGGCACATGGAGCTGGAAAAACACACACACACACACACACACACACACACACACACACACACACACACACACACCGTGTGACATTCCTCTCACGGTTAGATTACAACTTGGGGCTACACTACCAAGTTGTTATTAAGAAGAATTCGGAGTGTGCTGAAGAGTGTCACGCCCGGAAACAACCGGGAAACACACACCCAAAAAAAAAAAAGTGGAACACAGCTGAATAAATAAAAAGGCATATTGTAACCACCGCCGTAGCCAAACATTTTATAATTAAAAAAACAGTCTTGGGCTTCTCCGATCCTGATCATTATTCCGTGTGTCAGTAACGCTGACGACGTATTGAACCAAGAATGGATATAATCATCAGCTCGGGGATCAAGATGATATCTGTTTGTGATACTTTAAAGAGGACAACCCCCTCGGAGGGACTTAATGAGCCCCCCTCACACACACACACACACACACACACACGCGGGAGCAATTGTGCCGTTAATTTTTGGGAGCGATGTTGATGCGAATGCTGGTTTATTTATGATGGCGAGGCAGGGGGCGATGGCGCCGCTGACATTTAGTCTGCGTTCAAAGTGCCGCGTCCCCCTGTCTGTGTGGGCCTGTGATCACCAGCAAATCACTTGAACCGTGCCGAGCCCTTGGTTTCCGCCGAGGTGAGAGACGACTTTGGGGGAAAAGGTCGGCAACGGTTCAGATACAAATTGGGAAATTAAAGTATCGGGTTATTGTTTTACATAATTCTGTTGTGCAAATGAATGGTTACAGTGGTATACAACAAAGTATATATAAAAAAAGTTGTACAAGTGGGCGCCTCGCCAGAGAAAGATTAACAAGAGTCTACGGATCCACTAGCAGCTCCATCACAGACTGAATATAAGAAGTGGACGTATTCACTGTGACGTCCACCGAGTTCATCATTTTCCACTAAATGTTACGAAAGAGGGTGGAGCCAAGAGCAACCAAAGACATTTTTTAGGTGACGGAAAGTCGAAGACAAAGAGGTCAAAAACACGGAGAAGTCCCAGACCGGACAAAGCACACCCTGCTTTATGGTCTATTGACGTAGACGTGGAGGTATACAGTTCGGAAGGCGGCAGCGACCTGTCAATCACAGTAATACACAGCATACTCGTTATGATCTATTTGACTCTAAATGGACCATAATGTACTAAATGAACACTAAATGAAACTAGAGAGTGAGACCATCAACTCATGTTTACAATGTTTACTGAGGGAATACATAGGTCATTTAGAATCAGACTTCTTTTTGCAGCAAGAGGCCATGAGAAAGAACACATGTTTGAGGCACTTCCCCATTGGCTCCATTGCTGCCCAAGCTCTATGCGGCTGTAATGCTCATGTAAACAGAACTGTTACACAGATACACACAAGTAGTGGACAGTTTGTAGATGTTGAAACAATTTGCTGTATAACTGAAAACTTTCTGAAAATGATGGCCGGGGAACAGATAATCAGCATAAGTCAGAAGGATTCCTCCTCTGGGGAACCTGAGTGTCTGTACAAAATGTCACGGCAATCTATGGAATATTTGTTCAGAAATTAACCAATGACGCATTGCCATTCCTGGAGCCATGACGCTGGTGTGGACCAAAATATTTGAAAAAAGGGTCCCGGGGCTTAAAACATAGAGCAAACTCCAATTAGGATTACGGTGACCTTTGACCACCAAATTATAAATCGGTTAATCATTGAGTCAAGGTCACTGAAAGCATTCCTGAGATACCGCGTGGTAACAGGGATCCCGACATTTTGACCACCAACATCTAATCAGGTCATCCAGGTGGACATTTGGGCCAAATTCTAAGGAATTCCCTCGAGGCGTTTCTGGGATATCGCCCGTAAGAAAGGGACCGTACGGATGGTCGGAAAACCCCATAACATAATGCCTGAGGCATAAAAACACACTGAATCCAACATTTCCCATGATGCATATTTTTGTACCTGTTTGGTAAAAGCCCAATCACATATAACATACAGCAGGATGACATCATCAGCAAAGCGTTCCAGATGACATTTGCAGGTCAAATTTATGTGATTTCTCTTTAAATTCAGACTAAAATCCCATTTAGTCATCCCTTTCCGTTGTCAAAACAACACCCAATGAATCTTTTGTCAACTGCTTCCAAACAAAAACATTTTAGTCTGGCCAATGTGTAATATACATGTATGTAAATTTACTGTCAAAAAGAAGGAAGTGACTGGTTACTGAGCACAACACCTGCCACCTGTCTGGTGATATCGAGCTTATGGTGTGTGTATGTGTGTGTGTGTGTGTGTGTGTGTGTGTGTGTGAGTGAGTGTGTAAAAGTGTGTGTTAGTGTGCGTGTGTGTGCAAGAGCAAAGGAGGCCTGTAGAGGTTGAGAGGGGGATATCTGGGTGAGTAAGTTTATTGGTTATTGTGGGAGGTTTATGTGTATAAGTGCACCTATGAGATCCTGAAATAAATGAAAATGTGTGTGTGCATGTGTGAGAGGGAAAGAGAGAGAGAGAGTGCGTATGCGTGCACGTGTGAGGTGTGTGTGTGTAAATGTGCACACTCGTTGGGTCGGTATCCAACCATTGCAATCAGCGGCAATCCTGACTCAGCATCAATAATGACCCCATTAGTCACAAACCCCCTACTGGTGCACACACGCACGCACGCACACGCACGCACGCACACACACACACACACACACACACACACACACACACACACACACACACACACACACACACACACACACACACACACACACACACACACACATACACATAAAGTCCGCCAGATGGACACTTCCTCTCATTAGCGTGAATGTTTGAACGCATGTGATATTTTTAAAGCAAGACATGAAAGCTACACTGAATCAACATGTAATGGAGGAACACACCACATCTCCTTCCGTCAGCGAAAAGGCGATGGGGCGGATCGGTCCTCGCTTTCCTGCCAATGCAGGTGTGAAGCTGCACTGATGAAAAAAATCTCTCTCTATATATTTGTGATTTCAAAACTCTCAATAGCAGCATGGCGAATTTTGGGAAAGTCAATGTCGATCCAAGATCAGGTTTTGGAAGAATCAGCACTTATTCACATTCAAATTAAACATTAACATTAAAAAAACCTACAAAATCCTGAATATAAATGCTGGTGTTTATTTTTATTATTATTTTTTTTATTCATGCAGTTTATGCACAAATTCCATCTCTCGTTAAATATGCACCAATTTTGCCCTTTGGTTTGATCATGTCTTTCGATAGATGCTAATTATATGCACGCTTAAAAGAAGCTATTCACTTGACTGTATGAAAGACATATAACAAAAAAGAAAAAAAGAAAAACAATAACATACTGTATGTTCCCTAGAGTATATCTGCAAGGACACGGAGAATGATATTAAAAAATATGCAGCAATTACAGGATCAAATCCAAGCCATTATCCAGTTTCGTGCTTGTATGCTCTTGTGCTGAGTGTAGTGTTTTTATTACGACAGCGTATTAGGTCCCTTCTAAGTTAAAAAATAATTATAAAACAAGGAGGATAATAACCCCCCAAAAAACATAGAATGTCCGTGATTAAAATCGAAAATCCTCTGAGACTTAATTGGTACATTTATGAGAATATTTTAAATGTTTGTGTCAGAAACTGCAGTTCCTCACGTGGCTGGCTCCAAAAGGGATTTTCCATTTCCAGTTTTACAGCAGAACATTGAAAAAAAAAAAATGATATCAAGGCTTCAATTTAGGCATAATTGAGGGTGTGGCCACTTTGAGTGACAGGTGGTTGTAGTTCCAGGTCGCTAGCTGCTAGCTGTCTGCTCTGCTGCGCCACCATGGCCCGACTCACCTAGCTCGCCCTTCGGTTGGGTGGTCCAAGGTGGCGACTGTTTAATGGAGGCGTATGTGGTGCGATAAGGTTTATCCAACCATGTTATCATACATTTACCACTTCAAAAAAGAATATCCAAGTTTCTTTCTCTGAATTGTTTTACCTACAAAGCCCCATGTACACCGTTGTGCTTTATGGAATATTAACTGGAGACATGTAAAAAATTCTGAAAATTGTACATGTGTATTTTTAACAGTGCTATACTAATTAATGCTGCTATTTTTTCGGACACACACACACACACACACAGACACACTCACACACACACACACACACACACACACACACATAAAGATACAGTGTTTCGGCCTGGAGTGTGAGTAACAGTGGGAGGTCAGGACACACTGCAGAGGACACATTGTTTTTGTCCCTCTGTCGAAGGACATTGCTATGTGTGTCTGTGTGTGTGTGTGTGTGTGTGTGTGAGAGAGTATTTAAATATGTGTATGCAATTGTATGCATGTTAATACACTTTTTGTTTTATTGCATTCTGTGTGTGTTCGTGTAGAAAGACAAAAAGATGTGTAGCATGTGCATAAACAAAGAAATAAATATGCACACATACATATATATATATATATATATATACACAGTATATATAGATATATATATAGAGAGAGAGAGACAGTCGGATGTGAAAAATGAGAGGTTCATTGAAATAAGATGGCATCGCTGACAGTGTAAAGGTTAAAAGGTCATTTGTCAAAGGTTAAGGTCCAGCCAGCATGAGTGGACTCCACAGGGGATCTCACCTCTGCCAGACCCCTCCTGCATGTGTGTGTGACACAAAAAAGAGACACCGCACATATGCACAACAGTTTCCTGTCGTATAAGGGCATGTCTGTGTGTGTGTGTGTGTGTGTGTGTGTGTGTGTGTGTGTGTGTGTGCGCGTGTGACCCCCACCCCCCACCGTGCCCCACATCCTGACAGGAAGAGCCAGTGGGCTAAGAGAGGAGTGCCGGACCCCGAGGTGTCAATCAGAGATCTGTTATTGACAGACGAGTCAGCTAGCGCCACTCTCACACTCACCCACACACTCTCCCTCCCAGGACTGCACTCTGTCACTCTCTCAGGCTGGCTGTCTCTCACTCCCCTCTTCCTGTGTCTCCGTTTCCTCTCTGTCTCTGTACTCCCCACCATCCTTTCTTTTCTTATCTCACAGCCCGCGTCTGTACATCCACATGCTGTTTGCAGTTTGTCAAAATTTCCCAAACCGCCGTCACTCTCTCGACAACTCTGTCTGTCTCCCTTAGCCCGTCGCTCCTCTTTTTTCTCTGACAGATGGGTGCCTCAAACCATCTCCTTTATTCTGCTCTCTCTCTCTCTCTTTTTCTCTGGTCACCTCTCTGGTTTTCTGTTTATTCTCCTCCTCGTCGTAATGCAGTCATTCATGCACGCTCACACGTTTGACATGTTTGAGCGTCGCTGTGTGTGCAAAGGTGAGTTTGAGAGCGTTTGTTTGTCGTGTGTTCGACCGTCCTTGGGAGAACAAACAAAGAGTTCAATAGTGTATTCTTTTTTGTATTATCGCGGTACAATGAAATGCAATGAAAACGATTAGGTTGTATGGGTCAGAAGTCAAGACCCAAATGAACATTCAATAGTTGGAAATGGAGGAAGGCCATTTAGATTCAGCACCATTATTGCATTATTGCACTCAAATACATGGCATTTTAATTCAAACGTTTGGTCCAGTATTCAAGTATTGAATTGAAAGCAAAAAAAACAAAATACTGTGAGTCATATCTGTTTGAACTGCAAAGAAAACAATGATTGTTTGGAGATTAAATATGAATCAACTGAGATAATTTGAACTGTGGACGTTACCTATAAACGGACAGGAAGCAGAACTATTTTCCTTGCAAAAGAAGTAAATAAAAAAGAACTACCATTCTCCTACGTGCTCTGGTGAAACAGTGTTCAACATAAACAGCAGCGTTCCGAAGACGGGCCGTGTTTTTATGACACGACGTGTCCAGATTGTGCCGACAAACTACTGCCGGCATCGCCGTCAGACTAACATGGCGTGAACCTGACCACCGGTCACGGAGCGCACGGTGCCCGACAACCCCGTCCGGCTGCGCGTGAGTCCTGTGCCACGTAGCAACGTGCTAACCCTTCTGTTGACCTCGCAAGCATCGGAGACGGAGGAGCACGTTTTTGCTGACACGAGAACCTCGCAGAGTTGGAAAATGCGTCCTCTCGAGGAGCCCCACGTGATAATGGCAAATGGACCTGTACTTGTAAAGATCTTTTCTAGTCTTCCGACCACTCAAAGCGCTTTAACACCGCATGACATCATTCACCCATTCATACACTGGTGGGAGGAGCTCCTGAGTTCCACCTGCACATCAGGATTCTAATTAACATTCACACAGTAGGCACAGCTACGGGAGCAATTTGGGGTTTAGTGTCTCGCCCAAGGACACATCGACATGGGCTAGCGGAGACGGGGATCGAACCGCCGATCCTCCGATTGAAGGCCGACCCTGCTCACCACTGAGCACCACAGTCGCCCCGATAAGACCTCCTGGTTTCATCCTCTCACCAGTACCCGTGGCCTCGCCGTCAACACCGTGTGCGCAGCCTTCCCCTTGTGTTGTTTTGATGCAGGGCTATTTTGGGCGTAACTGGATGTGGAGCAGTGGCACTTTATGAGCAATTTCTTCATTACACAGCCGGTGCAGATTTTCAACTCCGCACGGGAGAGCCCGCTTACGTTTCACTGAATGTGCAAATGACCAGAGGATATTCAGATGTTATGGATTCCATATGTTGTGGGCGCGTTGTGTTTCTGGAACTGATTAATTTTCCTTGGTTCAGTCCGTGTCTGATGCGTCTCTCCATCAGAATGCACGGGGGTCGATCAAATGGACCAGACCCCATCCCGAACGCTGTCCACTTGGGGAAGTGCGCGCTGTGAGCGAAACGCTCCGCTGCCACGGCGATCAGCCCAGTGCGTTTGTTTCCTCTCGGGTGCCATTAAAGGGTGGCATCGGTCTTTAAGTGGGTTAAACGCGTTCCCGGCGACCCTTCGGCTGCAACTCCAACACACCTTCGACCAAAAGCCTCCCGGCGCAATTCCACCGCCGAGAGTGTCGGTTTACAGCGGGGGTGCGAAATCAGCAAAATCTTGGCATTTGCCGACGAGCGCAAAATTGGTTTCTTGTCAGCGTGAACGCGGGTTTCACCCGGAGCTGACAAGCACGGAGTCGTTTGTTTGGGTCCAGAACCGAGCGAGTTGGTGAGCGTGTTTGTGTCTTGGTGTGAAAAGACGGGAGGAAAAAATAAATAAATAAAAGAGAGCTATCAGAAGAGAGTGGGGGAACCTCGGTGATATCACAGCACGGAGCATCTCTGCCAAACTACATTCAGAGAGTGTTTTTAAAAAACACACACACACAGACACACACACACACAGACACACACACACACACACACACACACACACACACACACACACACACACACACACACACACACACACACACACAGTGTAGCCTCTCTTTTCCATTTTCCACTCTGCTCACTGCCTGTTTTTCTTTTCCTCTGGCTCATTCTATGGTACCCCCCCCCCCCCCATGCAATCTTGTCGTTCTCACCCCTTTTCTTTACCCTCATCCTCCACTACCATCTCCTTCCCTCCCTCCATCACCTCCCCGCCGCGTACTGCTTCCATCTTCCATCTTCCATCTTCCATCTTCCATCTGCCTCTCCCTCTCTCTCTCCCCCCTCTGCACCTCCCATCGCTTCCCTTTTCGTCTCCTTCGACACCTGACAAGAGGCAGGATCCAGCAGTAAATCTCCTAAAGCACAAGTCACCTACCATCGTACACGCCGCAAAGCTGGTGAGAGAGAGAGAGAGAGAGAGAGAGAGAGAGAGAGAGAGAGAGAGAGAGAGAGAGAGAGAGAGAGAGAGAGAGAGAGAGAGAGAGAGAGAGGGAGAGAGAGAGAGAGAGAGAGAGGGAGAGAGAGGGAGCAAAGAAAGATTGGGGGGTGGGGGCAAAAGATACGAGATAACGAAAAGACAAAACGGACACGAAATGGCCCGAGACGCGTGGCGGTGGCGAGGGGCGAAAACAGACACTGATGGAGGTGCCGAACGAGTGATGGACGGGGAGAGGCGGTGAGGGAAGGTGGGGAGGTAAAGACGCAAGCTTTCACATAACTCAAACAGTAGACGGCGTTCCGGTCGTACATACACACACACACACACACACACACACACACACACACACATTATGAGCAACATGATGAAGATAACCCCCCCTGCCCCCCCTCGCCCCAAGGAATCCATCCCTTCCTGCAGAGCGGGGACAGAGAGCCTCAACAACTCTTAGAGGATCACCACTCCGTGACACTTTATACACAGCGGTGGAGTGTGTGTGTGTGTGTGTGTGTGTGTGTGTGTGTGTGTGTGTGTGCAGAGCGCCCACAGCCCGGTTGGTTTATGGCCGCTGAGGTCTGATTACATTGGTGCGACTGGAGGGGCGAGCAGACCGGTGGTTCTATCCGTCTTCCTCGCGGCTGACTGAACAGACACGTAGCGAATGGAGACGGCTCCGCCAGAGACACTTGGCCCCCGTCCCAGAGATCTCGCAGGGATGCAGCCACCTAATGGATTCACACCGGGAAATGCACCCAATTTCGTAGTTGATTTGCGAGTTCCACGGGCGCCGTCATTGGATTGGATTATTATTTAAGTCGAAAGTGTCGCCCCCCCCCCCCCCCCCCCCCCCCCCCCCCCCCCCGCCCCCCACCCCCCACCCCCACCCACCCATCGGGTTGAGTTGTGAAAATAAAGGATGTGCTCTCCACGTGTGTAAATCCATATATTAGCACATTCATTATGTTGAACACTTTCTTACGCCGGGCGAAGTCATGGATGTGTTCGACGATTCAATCAAGTCGGGGGAAGAAAAATAAAAACATCCATCGTTCTGCACCTATAAGTCCTGTTTTATGCTGCTTATCCATAAAGAACATGACCTGAACCTAGGCATGCCGTATACAGAGCAGGTAACTGTTTGCCTCTCCGGTTCTGTATAATGCTATCCTGTTGCTGTTTGATTACTATTGAGGACCGACATGGATATTATATTAGTAGGAACGTTGGCATGTATGCAAAAACACATTTCATTAGAATTTTTTTTTTTTTTTTTACCATTGTTTGTGGCAACTATTAAACACGTTAACTATCAATTAATCAGCCAATTATTTCCTCGATTGATCAATTTGTAGGTTTCTTTTCTAATAAATGTCTAGTTTTGTCCAACAAGCTGTAATATACCGTTTCACAAGCAAACAAATAAATTAAAAAATCACATTAGAGGATTTTTCCGGCAGATTCAGAAATGGATTTCCTTCAAAATAATGGTTAAAAAAAACGTTAGCGGGTCCATTTCGGTGAATTGGTCCACATTTTCTTAATTCAAATTTAAAATGAACTACAGACAAATTCCGAAGGCTCTTTGCAGTGCCGTTAATGTTGGTTTATTATATCACAATCTTTGCAGCAGTCAGAGGCATCTCAAGGTCGACCACAGCCTCCGCTGGAGGGGACGGTTAACGCTAAACGTTCAGCTTTATTCAGCGCAGCCTTCACTGTTAAGAATCCGAGAGTCATTCTAGTTGGGGAAAGAAAGAAAACTGGATTCTCAGACTTACCGTCGTCAAGCTAAGCTACGCTGTAATGAAATGCGTCGAATGATATTCCATAGCTTCTTACAGATTGTCTGGATTCTAATCACTACTTTTGTCGTATCTGTCCTACTGTATTTGTTTTGAGATAATAAATAAAAGAAATAATGTTTTTGGTCAAAACTGAATATCGGCTCGAATGTATCCTGTTAAAGTCTGTATCACCATTAAAAAAGCATTCTATTCTAATGAAGCCAATGCTTTGCTCAAAAATGACGCTGATTCTTATATAGAATGAGGCTTTGTTTCAAGGTGCCTAATGATGACCCCGGTGGCTGTACATCATACGCAGAGGGACGAGGCCGAGGGAGCATGCTTTATCTGGTGACTGTAAGTATGCACTGGTAGGAAGCTTGCCCAGGGAGGGAGAAGTGACAGAGAGAGAGCGGGTGTCGGGGGTGTGTGTGTGTGTGTGTGTGTGGGGGGGGGGGGGGGGGGGGGGGGGGGGGGGGGGGGGGGGGGGAGGGGAACAGGAGGCTAGATGTTGTTACATTTATTGAGATGGAGCTAAGCCCTTTGTGGTATGGGAATTTGAAGAGGAGAGAAGAGAAGGGACAGAGAGAGGTGTGTGTGTGTGTGTGTGTGTGTGTGTGTGTGTGTGTGTGCGTGTGTGTGTGTGTGTGTGGGGGGTGTGGGGGGGGAGAAAGATGAGGAATAAGAAGGGAACAGAGAAAGAGACAAATAGACATGAAACCCAGAGCGAGTTAGAGCGGGCTGACGGATGGAGGAGAGACAGCGAGAGACAAGAGGCAAGAGGTGGAGAGATGGACAGTGATGTATAGGTGAGCCGGGCAGTGTGGCGGTGCCGTGTGTGTGCCGTGTGTGTGCGGTGTGCGTGTGTGTGTGTGCGTGTGTGTGTGCGTGTGTGTGCCGTGTGTGTGCGGTGTGTGTGTGCGTGTGTGTGCCGTGTGTGTGTGTGCCGTGTGTGTGTGAGTGTGTGTGTGTGTGTGTGTGTGTGTGCGTGTGTGTGTGTGCGTGTGTGGAGAACACTGTGGCAAACAGCGATGAGAGAGTCTGACGCTCTTTTCTGTTGGCTTCATGCATGTCGGGAAGAATACGTTCTTTTTCCGCAGCTGACATTTTGACATTGCAGGGTGAGCACAGGTGTAATTATGAACATTAATTATGGCCCTGTCCCAGAGACTGGATGTGAGAAGTGGAAGTAGTCGGCCTTTGGTGTGTGGGCTGCCGTTTTGCCTCGAGTTGGGCATTTTGGCCTTCGCAGTCTTGGTTTGTGGTTGTCGCCATTTTGTTTTTTGCAACCAGACGAGAGGGTGGAGCTAAGTACAACTGCACGCTGAATACATCCAAAACAAAACATTATTGTATGTTGCCATAAACCAGGCGTCATACTCCGGTTCGCGTGAAGAAGTCAGATTGTATAGAAGTCTATAATAAAATGACTCTACTTCTCTCTTGATTTATTCCCTCAGTAAACATTGTAAACATGAGTTCATGGTCTCAGTCTCTAGTTTCTAGTCTTCTTCAATACAGCGTGATGTTCATTTAGTAAATGATGGTCCATCTCTATGTCACTCCTCCGCTTTCCGAATACGGTGACCAACTTCTGTTCACTGGTTGCAAAAAGCCAAGATGGCGACAGCCAATCCGCCACATTTGAGGCTTCAAAACAGCAGTCCACAAACCAATGGCTGGCGTCGCGATGACCACGCCCACTTACTGAGGTATCAATTTCTCAGCGACTTCTTAGCAGTCAGACTTCTTTTCCTGAAGCACAGGAGTCGCCCCCTGATGCGGGTTAAAGACACTTCAGCATTGACTTCCCTTTTCAGAGTTTGCCAACTCGGCGGGGCCGGGGGTCCTGGTGTTGTGCATGCTGGCTCACTGGAATGAGCTGCGACACACTAAACACCTGCGTTTACCCTGCAATGGCATGTCAAGATGGCTGCTGTGAACAGAGACTATCACCTTTCCCGACACATAGCGAGAGGGAAGAAAAAAAGAGAGAACAACAGAAGTAGGGAGCCAAAGAGAGAAACAAGAGGAAGATAATAATGAGCGATGGGAGGGAGGGGGAGGGGGGGGGGGGGCTTCTGTGTGTATCTGATTTTATGTGAATCCTAAAAGTGGATGAAAACCAAGGCTTTAGGTTTTTAATCAGCCCCATCTGAGCGCTGTATGGGGACTGAGAAGCTTTCATGTAGAGTTTCTCTTTCTCTCACGTGCACACATGCATGGGCACGCACGTGCACACACACACACACACACACACACACGCACACATGCACACACAGCATCCCCTCATGCCTTCTGTTCTAAATTTACACCTAACATGAGAACAGAAGAATGGGGGAGGAGGCGAGGAGGAGCAAGGCAAGGTAAGAAAGTGATGAAGGAGAGTAAAGGAAGAGAGGCAGAGGACAGAAGTGTGGAGACAGTGGGTTGGAAGGGGGGGGGGCAGGCACGGGAGAAGAGAAGGAAGTGCGGATGGTGACGAGGGGGGGGGGGGGGGGGGGGCCAAAACTAAAAGAGGAACGGATGAGAGGAGGAGAGGAGAGAGGAGCCAAATTTGATTTAGCCAGGTGGGCGGGCGAGAGAGGGAGAGAGAGACTTAGATAGACAGGGAGCGAGCGAGGGGGGGGGAGAAGGACAGCGGCATATTAGTCAAGGTGTCCAGTCTATGTATTGCCTGCTGTGCAATACCACCCCTCTGATTTACTCTGCCGAGTGACTGATGAGGGGGGAGGATGAGAGGGAGGGGATGCGGGGACAGAGGGATGAGAGAGGAGGGAGGCCTCGCAACGAGCGTTTAGGCCAAATTAACGGCACCTCATAAATTAGACTAACCGCCAAAGAGGAGGGCGAGTGTCCGCGCGGGGGACAAGGAAGTATGCGTCGCGTGCGTGTGCGTGAATGATGGCGTGTCAAAGGGGGCACAATTTGAACCGGCGCAAACAGATTACTCTCCGATGAAGTAGCCACAAACACAATCTCGCTCCCTTTGATGGCCGCAACGTTCTCGCCCCCCCGCATGACGCGCTTCGTAAACCGAGGCAGCGGGTGTGAGACTGTACACGTCGAAGGAGGCCAGACTGTGTACCCACCTTTTTCTTTTCTTTTTTACGCAGCCATGTCTAATAAAAAAGTCATGTTTTTATGGGTAACCCTGTTTTCCCTCGCTTCCATCCTCTCCTCTTTTTTTTTCTCTTTTTTTTCGGGTAGAAATTACATTTCCTCCATTTGTCCAAGCAATTTGAAACATATAAAAATGAGAAGTCTTTGAGTTTACACAAGGCTCCAGCCCCCCCCCCCCCCAACCCCCCCGTTACATAACTCTTCACGTATGTTTTATGTTACTGCTCGAGCTACACGTCGAGCAACCTCCCTCACCCCCCCCGCAACCGTTATTTATGATACTCCTTTAAAATAAATATAAAAAAAAGGTTAACTCTGTCAGAAGCGCAGGCACTTGCCGATCGCTGTGTGATTACAGCAGTGCTTGACTGAGTGAGATACTAATACAAACACACACACACACACACGTGCACGCACACGTCGCACCGCCTACATACACGCACGCGCACACACGCGCGCGCGCGCACACACCAATCTTGGCAGCGCCGAAGGGTTGACGCTCGGAGTGATTAAAGCGGCGTGCTCTCCGAGTGTGTCACCTGGGTGATGCTGTATCTTAAATCAGGACAGTGGGGCTCAGATTGGGTATTGACTGGCCCCGCAGAAGTCTCCATCCATCACGCTGAGAAACGATGGATGCCCCCCCCCCGTACACCACGGGCGCTGCTCGCTGGCTGGCGGAGGTGGCGTGAGGTTAGGGCTGTGGCACGAGCGGCGCGGCGCGATTTCGGAGGAACGTTCGGGACCGGCCGCAAAGGCACCTGTGACAAACTTGCAGCACTTACCGGAAGAGATGTAAGACGTCCCCTTTCTCCGCCTCCGTCTCTCACTCACACTCGAAGGCGAAGGAGCCCAAGCGCCGTCGTTTTGACTGTGTGCCTAATGATAATAAATGAGCCATCATGGGCGGGGAGGGAGGCACTAAGTCATCCCCTTCATCGACAGGAGGAAGACTAGGAGCCCCAAGGTCACCCCACTGTCAGCATCACTCTCCCTAACGAGTCCTCTCGCTGTCTTGCACGTAGACCACCAGGGACCACCCCGCAAAGACCTGCTTCTAGATACTCAGATGTTTGTATCTTCTGGATCGAAAGCTGGCGGTATCTGCCTGTGGGTGAGATTATTTCAAGTCTTCACACTTTTCTTTTTCACCGTGAGCGCTTCCGTTGAGGCCGCACGGCGATCCCTCCCGACTCTTTGCCGTGAAGCTACGTCTCCTTGCAGCCGCGCACCGGCAGAATAATCACCATAGATTGTTTTTTCTGAGTTCAATCAATCCAGTCGCGATCCGACTAGAATTACCTCCTCCAGTTACCGCGGTTGTGCGCCTGTCACGCTGCAGTTCACATCCGAAATGTCACCGCTTCATCATTTTACCCAATTGGACGTTTGTGAGAAATTGTCATAATTAGCCGATGAATTCTTGAACGATGGCCAAAAAAAAACGTTGATCTCCGACCACCAAATTCAAACCAGTCCAACCTTGAGTGAAGGTGAAGGGTTGAAGAAAGCTCACCCGAGGTGTTCCTAAGATGTCGCGTTCACTGGAACGGGACGGTTGTTGGGGTCGCGGTGACCTTTGACCCCCATAAGCTGATGTGTTCAACCTTGAGTTCCAGGGGGGGACTGAGAGGCCTAAACTGTGGTCGCATCGCAGAAATGCTGGAAACTAGAAATCAAAAGTTTCTCAAAAGACGAGGAAACTCACTCCGACCCCTTTAATTGCCAATGCTTTGCTTGTTACTCAGAAAAACTGGATGCGTAATACTGTAGCCCCCTCCATTGCACCCTTCTTCACACTGTACAGAATATCAGCAGCCAGCCTTTTCCCCCTTAAGCAAAACACCAACAGCATCAGATCAGCTGAGGAGGACAAGCATTGCATAACTGAAACAAGTCTTCTGAGAAATAAATAAAAAAATAACCCTGACCCTCCTGATTCCCGGCCCGCTCCCTAATGAGCTGCCATGCACTGTCATCTCTCAGAGGCACAGATCTGGATTCAAATCCAAAGAGAGGGGGGGTGGGGGGAGATGCTCCAGCCAAGAGACGCAAACTAAAAGGAGTCCAACAAACCAGCGAATGTTATTAAAGCTGTTCTAAAAGTGTACGTCTTTGTGGGAGGGAGGAGGAGGCATCAGAGGATGCGTTGGAGAAACCGAAGCAGGAAGGTAGCGCCTTCACCGTCTACTGTGGGAATTATTTTCACATGCGCACACACACATATGTATAGATTACACATGCACACACACACACACACACACGCACACACAAACACACATTCTCGCACGCGCACAGGTTGCAAGTTTAGACTGGAGCTGAAGAAAAGCTAATTTGCACCACATTGAAATGCATCTCAATTAAAGAGAAACACATCGAGGTGCCAGGGGAGGAGAGAAGAGAGAGATGTGAGAGAACTGGGAGGAAGCAGGGTGTGAAACAGATAGTGTGTGAGAGTAATATAAAGTGTGTGTGTGCGCGCGCGTGCGCGTGTGTGTGTGTGCGTGTGTGTTTGTGTCGGTGGTGGGGAGCTCAACTGTATTTGGCAAGGAAAGAAGGGAGTGAGAGAGAAAGGGAAAAGGGAGAGAGATAATGTTTTCATCTCCCTCTCTTGGAAAAACATCTCATTTTTGGGATGAATCAGATTTAGAGAGGGGTGTTAGGAGGTTGAGGCGCAGCTAAAAATCCTAACTAACTTCAACCTCGTTATCACATGTCTTCGGCATATCTTTGGTTTGGCGCCAGCACACCAGGGCAGTCCCTTCCTAAAACTCTGTGTGTGTGTGTGTGTGTGTGTGTGTCTGTGCTCAGATATTGATATGCCCAAGGCTGTGTACAGTATGACAGAATGGGTGGATGCGTCCGACACACAATAAGGTTTCACCTGAGAGTGTGGGCGACTGGAGCCGGAGGCCTGCATTGCAATGGGGACGTCTGGGGAGGGAGGGGGGGGGGACATGAGGACACTTCGTTCGTCATGGCCCTTGTCAAAAAATAAGAGTGCGTTAAGTAAAGCCGTTAAGTGTGATTTAGTGCGTGTTTGTCTGAGAGAGCAGGCAACAAAAGAAAAAATAGCAAGAAAGAATGAAAAACAAACACACACACACACACACACACACACAATCTGTCACGAGGAGGGATCAGGATTGGCTTTGAATGCCGTTATCATTTTGCACGGACTGTCATGTTCTTAAAGCTGCGATGATGCTGCCAGCCCACCATCTCAACAGCAACACCAGATACAAGCGGATCCACTCTCTCAAGCCTGTCGGAACACGCTCGACTTTGTCTGCTTCTTGCGAGAGAGCCCCCCCCCCCACACACACACACACACACACACACACACACACTCACACACACACACACACACACCCCTTAGCTCTGTGCTTGCCTCTGTACCAATAGAAGTCACGCAGCTCTTAAAGAGTGAGGAGCATTCTGGGAAATCAAGTCCTCTTGATCTTATTCTGGTGTCAGATGTCGCGCCCCGCTCCAGGCTGCAGCACCGTACCATCGTTATCACCATGACGTAATGCACCTGGCTCCCCACTGTTGTTGTCGGTTTGAGCGACCGTCAGATGATCGGCACCATTAGGCAACGCATCCCGGTGCCGATGCACTCGAGACTTATCTCAAGACCACTTTCGTGAAGGTCTCGGCCTCGTCTCGCTGACTACATATTTACTCGACCTGGTCTCTGACAAAAGGGGACTCTGGATTTTGGGATAGCATTAAATTGCCTTATTATTTGTTAACATCATGACTGTGACTGCTCGTCAAAAAAAAACAGCTATGAATCACTTCTCCAATGTCTTTTGAGACATTTCTCATAGTACACTCATACATATAGATATATATGTTTGATGGGAATAAAAAACGTGAATGAAGAAGAATCATCATTTGTTTTCTGCCAGTGTTTTTATGGGAATGTATTTCTTTCAGATCAATTCGAGGAGGTACTATGGTTTACATGTTCCACATTTAATCGTAAGTGTGTCGGGCCGTGTCTGGTCTGGTCTGGTCTTCGTCTAGACTCTGTCTCGCCCTGCCTCGGTCTTGACTTGGTTTCAACCCCTCATAGTCTTGGTCTTGTCTCGGTTTCACGACACCCTGGTCTTGGTCTCGACTCGGTCTCAAGCCCTCAAAGTGTTACCGTAGTTTTGACTCTGTCTCGCTCTGCCTTGTTCTTCACTGTCTCGACTCCTAAACATCTGGGTCTTGTCTCGGTTTCGATAAACTCTGGTCTCTGTCTTGACTCGGTCTCGCTCTGCCTTGTTCTTGACTGTCTTAACCTCTCAAAGTCTGGGTCTTGTCTTCGATACACTGGTCTTGACAACGATGCATTCTCGTACAACGGTTCGTATGATATCTTACACAAAAGTGACTTGTTATCTTGTGATCTCCTACGAATGTCCAACAACACGAGGGATTAGTGCGTCTGTGCAAGTCGCTGCTGGGCAGAACAAGGCAACAAAATCACTTGGTTGGGTGTTGGAAAAGATCCTGGTTTGGGCTAAATTAAGTAAGTTTGCAACATTAGTTGAGTAATTAAGTTATGAAACCAAAGTAAGGCAAAATAAGGTGTCCGCCCCACCTTCCCCCTTACGCAGACTTTGTAGCTCGTTGCACTACGTCACCTCAGAGGCAGCCTAACTGTGAACGAGAGCAGCCCGTAGGAAGAGTCAGAGCAACACTATCATCGCCATCGTCTTGACTGCCATCAGCGACACCATGTCATGCACATCGGCTGGAAATACATCCTCTGATTTTAACCCGATACAAAAGATAAAATTAAATAAAACTGATGGGGGTTGGTCGAGGCTAAACGATTGGTTCATTGCGTGATTGCCCGGCCACGTCTACAATTAGCTGAAAAACCGGTGTGAATCCCCGACAAGAAAGACAGCCGGTAAAAATTGAAGATGGAGGGTGGAGGGGACACGGGGCGCTCGCTGAATTAAATACATTTCCTTTGATGTGTTACAATTGTTTTAAATGTAGCCAGAAACACAAGATAAACTCTGACTAGTATCATAATGTATCCACATCTCACCCCGCCGGTAAGCGCATCATTTCCTCCTGCGTTCTCACCCATCGTCTTTGAGGCCCCCCCCCCCGGGCCCCGGGGTGCAGTACGGCGGACCCCTTAAACCGCTGTCCCCGCAAATATCCCCTCGTGTTACCTGAGTTATAAGCCGCCCTCGTTAGCGTTTAAGTCGGTGGTCTTGTTTCGGTCAATCCTCTTAGCTTCCCCTTGTTTGTCTCACAGTCGCAGTAGCTTAGCTAAAAATATGCAGTGGCCTTCTTTCATATAAATCTCGCGCTTTGGCGACAAGCATGTCAACGCCAGAAGAACCTGCCGTGTATCAGCAAAGGACCCTGACAGCTAAGCTAAAAGAAAAACTGCTTACATGGGTTTTCCTCTTCCTCCAATACTTTGAGTTAGCATAATCTCCCTCCCTCCTATTGTCGCTCTTTTCTTTTTGCTCACTTATACTTTCCTTGCATACACATGACTGAGCAGAGATGTCACACACACACACACACACACACACAGACCAGGACACACACACATTTCCTGGGCACATGCCTAGGGGCCCCGTCGGGCAGGACAATAAAAAACAATCATCAAACTACCCGGGCGCTCCTCTCCCGGGCACTTTGTCATGTCCGCCGCTTCTTGGCGGCTCCTCAGTCTGCCCTCGATGACACCCGCTCATGAGCCTTTAAGCGGCCCCCTCTGCTGGGCACGGGGCACGAGCTGCCGTTACATTAAGTAGGGGCCTCTCTATTAGTGCAAATGGTGGCACATAACCAGATAATCGTCCGCGGACAGCAAGTGTGGCTATGTGGGAGGTGAGATGCTAGCGGATGGTGTGTGGGAGAGTAATGTTTTATGTTGGAGGAAGTGTGATATCTCCATTATAGACAAGCCTAATTGATAAACAGGACAATAATAAAAAAAAAGAAGAAGCAGCAAATGGCCCAATAGATTTCTGCCAGCAGCACTGGAGGATGTCACTGTATATGTGATGGAGAGTGATGGCACTGATGGTACAGCCTAATAGCATATCAAGTAGAGGCTTTAGAACAATATCAGGTAATGGCATCATCAGGAAATAAAAAAGAGTAATAAAACCCCTCTCATAAAAGATGGGGAGCAGTGCTTCCCTGGGGGATCCTTCTCTCTCTCCTCTCCCCCCCCCCCCCCCCCCCCCCCCCCCCCCCCCCCCCCCCCCACCATCCTGGCCGGCTGTGTTTTACTCCCTTCGCCCCTCCGTGAAAGGAATACCGACTGGTAATTGTAACAAATGTCCACCGTTTAATTCCCGTGCATAATAAGGGGGCGAACTTCTCCGCCATGGTGGGAAAAAAAACAAAAAAAAAACACGCTTGGAACGAGACGAGCGGAGCACGTCTTCCTTTTCTTTCTTTTTTTTTTGTTGCAGCTCGTGGCACGAGCAAACAAATTTCACGAGGGCTCTGACTTCACGTGTTTTAACGGGGACCGTTTACAAAAATCAAAAAAAATAAAGAATAAAATAACCAATTCAAAATCCGTCACCGAGAGCAAACCGATTAAACACTTTCATCATGTTTTTGTTGTTGTTGTTGTTGTAATACATAAATACATGAATGCAAAAAACAAGCATAAATCAAGCAACAATGTTGTGCCAAAGTGTGCTCACCAGAATATGCGGATGAGAGCTCGGTGTACGGAGAATCCCGAGGAGTTTCCCGTGTCTTTCTTCGCCCCAAGTTGAAGACGGCGATCGGACGCGCTCCCACGGTCCCGACCGAACTGCGAGGAGAGAGAGAGAGAGAGGGGGGGGGGGGGGGGGGGGTATAAGACCACATTGAGAGAAAGCACGGCGGCCGATGGACTCTCTCACATCCTGAGCAGCAATCCAGGTCAAGCCTCCCCCTCCTCCCCACCCCCCCCACCCCCCTAAATCACAACCGCCCATCCTATCCACCCCAAAAAGAAAAGTGAGATCAATAATTACTCGCGTGTAGCCCACTGATCCGGGACTGCACCTCTGAAACGAGCCGGGATGACCACCGGAGAGTGAACCAGGACCGGGCAAAGGCAGCGGCTGTCAGATTGGACTTCAAACTGATGCTGACGATGCGCACCGAGATAAGCTCCGGAGGAGAGAGAGAGAGAGAGAGAGAGAGAGAGAGAGGGAGGGAGGGAGAGAGAGGGAGAGGGAGAAGGAGAGGGAGGGAGGGAGAGAGAGAGAGAGAGAGAGAGAGATCAGATGTGCAGTATTGAGAGACAGATTCAGAGAATTGAATTAAACAATCCGCCACTTAAAAGTTATTCAACTGGGTCAAGATGTGAGACACAAAAGCGCCACGTGCATTACGAAAACAATACACGGCGTGAACTCAGCGAAATGTCTGGATACATAATTATAAGCTTTACAGAGCTTAGGGTCACAACACCACACAGCACAGCTGGTTGTGTCGTACATGCTGGAAATACATGCATGCACACACACACACACACACACACACACACACACACACACACACACACACACCCACCCACCCACACACACACACACACACACACAAGAATGTACAACTAGAATGAGTGCAGATATCCACAAAGTGTGCAAAGACCGCCATTGAATGAATACTGTGCAGCAATTGGAAAATGCTGTTGGAAAAAACCCCACTTCGTTCACACTCAAAAACACAGTTGCGATGTGTGCAGGCAATCGTCTCGATGCCGTCGTGGTACGTGGAAACACAAATGAAAGCCCACCGAGCGGTCTGCGACTAGCTGGGAGGTACTCAGCAGCGTGTTCTGGCAGTTCTGTTAGCTGTTAGCCAAACACACCCTCCAAAACAATAAAGTAAGCGCACTTTCTACCTCCCCAACTGCGTCTCTGGGGGGGGGAATCAAGACTATTGAGCGAGGAGTCAGGGGCAGTATATAAAACAGGCAGTAAAAGGTGGGAGAGTGTGTGAATCAACACAAACGCGAGCGGGCCTCGAGCATGCAGCCAAAATTAAAATACCATGTGATTTGCCGCAGCCGGATGGGAGATTAGCCGTGGACGGACACGGAGGTGCACACTTCGCGGGAACACGGCCATTCGCATAATCCCCACGGTGGAGATGATACTGTACAACCTGTCTTGGAAATGTTGTGTCGGCTACTTGAAGAGGGCGACGACTTCCAACTTCATGCTCCTCAAAGATGCTTCCAGGAGATGACCTGGGACTTTTTGTCTCACAGTCAGCCAACCAGCCAGACAGCCAGCCAGCCCGCCAGTGCCGGGCGGCGGAGGCAGCGTGCCAGGCTGCGGTGCTTATCATCCACGCATTCATTTGGTGAAAACCACTAATCCTTTCTCCCGTTTTGACGAATGCACCGCGGCTAATCGGGAGGAATCCACGAATTCACGAAAATGAATTAACACTTCCACACGCCCGCGCATATGGCAGGGCTCTTTTGAAGTAGCACTAGGCCACCTTGTCTTCACAATCCAATTTTTTATTTTTTTTTAATCTCGTAAATGAATAAACTTCCATGGAAGAAGACCTTAACCTGTACAGAGGAACGAGCAGAGGCGCTGTCACACACAACAAATGCCAAATATATGTAATAAGCGCGGCTAATGTTAAGGTCAAGATGCGTCGACATCTGGGTGTTTTACCACCTCGGCAACACCATGTCAAACAGAGCATATACAAATATATTGTATATATATATACAAATCACAAAGGTGACACTTTCTTCATTTCACGTTGACAGCAGGAGTTATACAAAAGAGAAAATTTCATTTTATTTGGTGAGAGCCAACAGTGGTGTTTCATTTCACCAGCTATTTATTTCTTTTTTTGTAATATACTTTCAGGTCAAAAAGAAAATTCTGCAGTCAGAAGCTTTGTGTCCCATCTCCTGCATATCCTCTCTTTCATTAGCTGCAACTCTTGGCGGCTCGGTGGGCTGCAGCTGACAACACTGAGGGTGGCAGGTCAAAAACAAAAAAAGAGAGAGAGAGGAGGAAAGAGACGGGAGCAGGGAGGGTAGAGGGGGAGGTGGGGGCAGAGGTCAGGGCGAGGTCCGTCTCATGCCACCCCTTTGCTGTCTGCCGGAGAGGACGAGAGAGGAGCGAGGGG
Organism: Cyclopterus lumpus; assembly: GCF_009769545.1. NCBI lineage: Eukaryota > Metazoa > Chordata > Actinopteri > Perciformes > Cyclopteridae > Cyclopterus > Cyclopterus lumpus. Next base: position 4,857,324 of record NC_046966.1, on the reverse strand, counting down.
GAGGAGGAATAATTCCAAGTGCCGGCTCTTTTTCTCTTCCCATCTCATTCTTGAGTCACCACTTCATCTGTCCACCTACCGCGAGCTCTCCCGTCTCCATCCTCTCCGTCTCTCTCTCTCCAGGAGCCTTCTCTTGTTTGTTCACGCACCCAAATGTCTGCACCACCCTGCTCTCTATTTACAGAGCATGTGGGATGAAGTGTTTGTGTGTCAGCCTTGCATGTGTGTGTGTGTGTGTGTGCGTTCGTGCGCGTGGGTTCATTTGTGATTTAGTCGGAGCATCGATCCGCTTGCGTTCGCGGCTGCGCGGAGTACCACTGTGTTCACGAGCGATCAAATGTTAGCCACATGGAAATGTTTACTAAAAGCATTAACCGCGTCAGAAGATAATTCCCCCCTGCATGCCAATCAATCGGCCGGTCGGGTAATTGGTCGATCAATCCGCGTGTCTCCTTGCGGAGGGCGGACCGGATGGAAGTCATAAAGAAGGGCAGAAGTGTTTATTATAAAGCCTTCAACTTGGTGGATTTAAAGTTTCAGACGTTCTTTCCTTGGGAGCGGGTTTCTTTAAGACACCCCGGGACTCGACGCTTATAGATTTAGGCCTAAACCTGGATTTTGGAGGTGATGCATCTCATTGCTACGCACCTGCTGTTGTATCTGTATCCACCTGTCCATCTGTATTCCGCTTTCAAGATTCATCCGAAGTAAGAAAAAGGAGATTCTTTGTCTGTGTATATATATATATATATATTTATTTTTTTCATGCAGGCTCTGCTTGGCAGCAAGTCCTCCAGTGCTTTTCTGTATCTGTGAAACAGCTGCAGACCTTGGAGATTGGTCCAATTTTTTTTGCTTTCTTAAATGGACAAATTACAGTACGGTTACATGAACACTTTATTTGATGCGCAGTCAGAGCAACCGTAACCCCATTTATTTTTCTTCCTCGTTTCATGTATCGATGTGTCTTTACGGAATGGAGCGCAGGCAGAATATAGAATCGTGACAAAAGGTCTCAGTATTGAACGCTCAAGATATCAATGTCCCGAGCAATAACATTGGATAAGACCCGTTGTGAAAGTATTTAAAACTATATGCAGGCAAACTCCTCATCCTTTTTGTCTTAATTATCCATCCCCCCTTGGGCTGTCATCATTAAGGCGAGCCAGACACCGGGACATACTTGGCATTATATTTTTAATGCTACAACAACCGGCTCAGCAAAAAATAAAAAATACACCACAGATTATTCACAGCGTGTGTCTTGGCTCGGCTCCATTCACTGTGACACATTATTATACTCTGTCTTCCCCTCCTCTTCCTCTCCATCTCCCTCCCCCCACCTCCTCCCTTTCCCCTCCTCAGACGCTTTGAAAAACAACAAAAGCACCTTCATACGTGTTCTGTCGATTCGCTTACAACGTCTGTCTTTGCCGTGCGAGTGGGCGCTGACGGTGCGTTGTGTGTGTGTGTGTGTGTGTGTCTGTGTGTGTGTGTGCGCCAGTTGTTTGTGTGCGCCTCTCCGTGTGCAGCAGGGAAATTTAAAAAACTAGGCCATATCGACCACCCAGGGGTTTGAAAGCTCAGGGGGTACCAAAGCAACATGGTTTAAATAAGAAAAAGAAAAAAAGCGTTTCAAACGCCATAACAGGGGGGGGGGGGGGGGGGAAAGACAACACATATGCACATTCTCCCGCACGGACGGGCGGGCGTGCACGCACACACACACACACACACACACACACACACACACACACACACACACACACACACATACGGGGGCACCCCTCCCATCAGATAAACCCCTGGCTCACATTGTGTTCAAAGAGCTACATCAAACACTTAGTCACACACACATCTAAATAAATTCTATCTAGCTTGATAAACATCCATGTTTCATTTACGTTTAAGTGTCTTCCGCTGGTGGTCGGCCATTTCCCTATAGATCAGGGCCTCCCCCTGCCGACAGGCCCAGAGCGATGAGCTGCAGACCTTGTCACTATATCGATCCGGCCGGCGCCATAATGGATACGAATGGGATCGGCTCTGATTAGTTTTGAATTCTACCTCTGAGCTCACCCGTTCCGACGACATCGGTGGTCGGAACGGGTGAGCTCAGAGGTAGAATTCAAAATGTTTCCGCTGTGCGTGCTGGGTTTCGAAAGCGTTTGTATCGATAGGACATGTTTGCACAAGGGTCAAGTGATCGCAAATTCACTTTCACAGTATTAATCGCTTCCCTTTTTTTCTTTTTAGTTTAGATGTTTGAGGAAAGCAAAGCAAACTGCGAGCGCGCTGCTCCAGCGAAGCCTACAGCCTCTGTGTGCGAGAGGGTGATATGTGTGTGTGTGTGTGTGTGGGGGGATTTAAGTGTTTTTATTTATAAGATGACTGGGACTATCAATAATGCCATTTAGACATTTCACTGTTGACCCGGGGACCTTAGGCAAGAGAAAATAGAACCCTAATGTAACTTCACACCATAAGGTCAAGGCACCTTGTTGGAGATTGGAGGTTTCAGAAAATATTTATGATGGAGAGAGGCAGTAACTAAACACACTGAGTCATCTTGAAGATTGTGGCCTCTAAGCTTTTGCCTGTGAAATACGCTGTTAGTTATATAACACATTTGTTCACCCCAGTGTCTACTACTCATGCCTCTCCTGCTCCAGATCCACTATTATTAAAAAAGAATGGATTACTACAGAAAGGAGAAAAACTACTCTGCGGTGAACAAAGGTATAAGATGCTTCTGCGTTTTGTTCAGCAAGATAAATCTACACATGTGAACGCCACTTTTGTGATTTTTGAAGCGCAAATGCAATCGGCAGAAGTAAAAAAAAAAATAAATCACTTTTCAAGGCCGCTTGATCGTGAATACACAACGAGGCTGTAAAGGGACATGTTGTTGTCTCATTTAGCCACTTGTTAGCAACCACCTTTTCTAAGATATGTAAAAGCTGAGCAGTATTGACTGACACATTTAATATCGCAGAACAAAAAAGGTTGACATCTCTTGCATTGTGAGAGCTAAAGCTCGTGTTAAACGACTAGCTAGCGTGTTAGTCGGATTTAGTGGCGTCTCGTGGTGTGGCTGCAGATTGCTTCTATTGCTTCTGTCCATCCGGGGAGAGGGATCCTCCTCTGTTGCTCTCCTGAAGGTTTCTTCCCTTTTTTCCCTGTCAAAGGTTATTTTTGGGGAGTTTTTCCTGATCCGATGTGAGGTCCTGGGACAGGGATGTCGTATGTGTACAGATTGTAAAGCCCTCTGAGGCAAATTTGTAATTTGTGATATTGGGCTATACAAAATAAACTGAATTGAATTGAATTGAATTGAACTGAATACTATTCCGAACTACCCTCCATCTCCCCAGTGTGTCAGAGAACTACGGTGGCCTCCGGGTAACGTTAAAATGCAAAAGGCTCTAGCTCGAGCCGGTGTTTGGTTTGTCTGTTCAGAGTATCCTGGTTAACTCGTCTGACTCCGCAAAGAGGAACCCGCTTTCTATGTCGACGGATACGGCCCATGCTTAGCTAACGAAAAACAACAACGATTCTCAGTTTCAGGTGATTATACACTATATTTAATTTCTGGCACTGTGCCATTTCAGGCATAGAAAAGCCAGAAACCCTCAACTGCAAGACTGCCCAGTTTGAGGACTCATTCTTGCAGCACTGTATAATCACAGGGTTGCTTACCCTGTCGAACAACCATGAAGCCAAGTCTGCCTCGGTTCTCCACGCTTGGATCCATTGCTCCTCCTTCCTCTAAAGAGCTGCTCTTGGGCTCAGCCGCACTCGCACTTTGGAGGAGTCGACTTAATTTGGTTGGAAAAGCACAGGTGCGAGCAATCATGGCTGAATTCCATTCGGGCCACTTCAGTTTTCAGGGGTCCGGGTGCGCTGTCACGCCACCACGGCGCTCGAATAGGAACAGAGTCATCATTAATGTTATTGGTTCTACCTGTGCGTCTACGATAAGCCATAATGTCTTGTCTGGAAAAGACGAGGGGTGGCCTGGCTCACAGCACTTGTTGGGTTGGCGCTGAAGCTAACGTTTGATTGCGGATCAGTGTGCCCCGGCGCTTTGTTGTGGCTTTTACCAGCAAACACAATCAAGCCGGCCCGCCAGTTCCGAGACGCTTCAAGTCAAAGCAAAGCAGCCGCTGATTTAGCTGCGGAGGGAATGACTCTGAGCAGCTGTGCTCGCAAACCCCTGCTGATGTATTAAGTCTTTTGTGCTAAGAGCCAATGAAATGTTACCGCTTGCCACAGTTGGGGGAAGTTGCTGCCGGCAAAAAAGAAAAGAAAAAAAGAACGATATAATGTCTTCTGTGTCACATCGACACTGTTCCTCAAGGAGGTTTCATTGCTTTCTTAAAAATCCGATTCAACCGCAGTTTGCTCAACGTCTGCTGTGGACGTGCCATGCCTGACGGGAGAGTGGCGTTCACATCGGGTGATTCCGTAGGACGAGATTTATATCCAATACCAGCGTCCGCTGCCAATGCAATATGCGCTGTGACGTTTATGGCGAAAGGTGTGAGGGATGGATGGTCGTGTTCCGCGTTGAACTCGCGTTGGCCAGGGTCCATGACGCCACTATAGTCCCAGACCAGTTGCCAGACCCATAAGTATGAAGGTAACCCTAGTTTGGTTGACGTGGCCTCGCAGGCATCCCTATTCAAATAGTTATTGGGGCGATAATTATTAAATTTTTTTGCATTGAACAGGTTTCACGAAACCATCCCATATCAACAGTCTGTTTGGTGAGAGGCTCGAACTCTCCATCTCTCCGTGTGTGTTACTTCCTGTGTACATGGTTGAAAACCTGTCGGTGGCACAGGCAAATATCACTGTTATCAGCGACAGGATGGCGTTGTTTTCCCTGTAATGTTTCCTGACTGAATGCGCTATGAGTAATATGTTGGCATGTGTGCTGCTGATTACACATCTAAGTAACTCCATGAATATACCTTAAATTTCCCCTTGGGTCATTCCAGATTTTGAAGGCGAGAAGTAATTCTGCCTGCTTGGTGGACACAGGCACAAGGGCCCCTTACCTTAGCCAAATCTCCACACCTGCCATGTTGTCAAAACAGAGAATACATAAGCAACATACCGGGAGAAGTGTGCGGACGCGGCACAACAGCCCCCTGCCAAGTCATTAAAAAAAAAAGAACGTGACATAAAACTGTGGCACAAACCCAGGAAAAGGTTTGGGAAGGAAAATGAATAGTCCCCCTCTCTGCGGAAAGCAAGCCACTATAGAACAAAAAAATAGGAGGGGAAAGAAGAAAGCACAGGAGAGGGAGCAGAGCGGTCTCTGTGGCGTTAAGATGTTATGCATTAATTCTCCGGGGGGGCCTTGAGGTCCCAGTTTCCCGTGTTAATTGATATCCCCATTAAAGAGATAAGTAGGCTCGGTGGAGGAGGAGAATGTGCCAGAGCAGAGAAGTTACCGCAGGGTGAAGCAGGCAAAAGGAGAAAGAAGAGGAGAAGGAGGAAGATGACAGGAACCGAATGAGTAAAAGGCCCCAGACAAGGCTAGTTCTGGGGGAGAGGCGCACCGGTGTCTGAGCGAAGGTCTCAGTAAATACTTGTGAGAGGAGACCACGTGAGAGGGGGGGGGAGACCGGCTGACAGAGAGCTGCTCTCACCTAGTTTTGGGATGAGTCACAGTTCGCGGAGCCGTTAATTACGGCGACCGCTGAATCAAAACTCAAAACTCGGAAAACGGGAGCAGCTGTCTGCACATTTACATATCACACAGGCCTACATGGAGAGGGAGGGAGGGAGGCATGAAAGAGAGAGAGAGACAGAGGACACGGAGGCAGGAGAAAAAAGAAAAAGGGAACTGAGGAGGGACTGAAAAGGGATTCAAAGAGAAACTCGGGAGAAAACGCAAGGTAAAGAATGAGGGCGGGGGAAGGGGAAAAGAGTGCGAAGAACAGAGTGGCGGATCTGAAGTGATTAGAGCGAAATGCTGCCACGATCACTTCATCGGCGGTGCCTCGACGCGGGATTTCACTTTTTATTTCCGTCTCCAAATCTCCTGTTTTTGCATTATAAAGTGACAGGTACACCTTTATTCTCAAAAAGTTTCTTCTTTTTTTTCCTGACCAGACCTGGTGGTCTATTTAAATTTTTTGTTGCAGTTTTTGCATCAACAAAGCTTGCTGACACACAAAGTCTTTTGTCAGTCACAATAATTAAATTGGTTTTATTCATTGAATGATTATATTTTTTCCTCCTAAAAACTGGCAGCCAGAAGGCCGGTGCTGACCAGAAGAAGACTCGCTTTGATTTCAAAGTCACATTTGATTTCAAAGGCATTAGCATACAGCTGCCAACAGGCTAGTCTGCAGCTGCACTTAAAGCCTTTATATTCCTTCCAAAAATAAAGCAACAAAACAACGCAAGAGGCACAACACCAAACCGGGTGGCTGCTTTGCATTGGTTTACCATTTGAATACCAAATACGGAGCCCACGTTAATACAAGTGGCTGTTGTTTGTGGCACCAAATAGTATCAAGTACTGTAAGTGTGATTTGAATAACCACCACTCGCTTCAAAAACATGATCCCAATTCCATGTGTTAACGTGTTTGTTTTTGTCATTAAAGCTATGACAAGGGACTTTGATTTTGTTTTGATTTTGGCGGTCCCTGTGGACAAATGTGGTTGTGTTTCAAGGGTCCCTTTAGAAAAGCTCTCATTTTAGCAGCAGCCAGCAGCAGGCTCTGACACTCTTCCCCGCTCGGTCCACGTTCTGGTTCTCCCGGGCCTCCCTTTCCCTCCAGCGGGCCCAGCAATACGGCTTCGGCCTTCAGCAGCGTGGTGTCTGTGGAGCAGCTCGGCCTCCTGGCCTAAAGAGGAGACTGGATTCTGACCGCAAGATGTTTCTGTAACTATATAGAAGTAGCTGACCTTTTCACTGATGGTGTTGTTTACTTATTTAGGTCATAGAGAGGCATCAATCTTAAATGTATACTGTTTCATAAGCAGTTAAAAGTTCCTCATAGTAACTTTAATTAAAGTGAAATGTCTGGGAATTGGTGAAAAAATTCTGAAATGACTTTTTTGCTGCTGCTGAAATTGGTTAAAACTGACTATTTAAACCGAGCACAGAACTGGAGTGTAGCTGAAAATAGAAAAAAGGATGATAAAGTAAACCTCGCGCCAGTATTTCTCGTGTTTGGAGGAGAGGGGTCGTGAGTCACTGACGGCGGGTGTAATTTGCCGCTGGTGAACAAATTTAATCTAGGTTGATTTTTACAACTACGACTCTGGGAACACTTAAAAAAAAAAGAAAATCAAGTTTATGATCCGCTCCGATCCAAACAGACCGGGTCACTGCTTTCTGGCCGCGGCGTGGTTAGGCCGTGAGGGGAAGGCCGATGAGGTGGTGGCGTCCATCACAAAGACTCCGTTCATGACAAGCAGGTGGCAGAGGGGGATGGGGAGGGGGGGGGGGGAGGGGGGGGAGGGGGGGGGGGGGGGGGGTGAAGGGGTCTCTAGTGAACAGTCTCTTTCAGTCTTAGTCATCACAAAAGAAATGCACTCAGCTGAGTTAGAGAGCATAAAAATGCACACGAGTCGATGTTAACAGACATTAAGGCCTAAATGATATTTGTCATACCACAAACCAGTGAGTAAAAATCATTGCAATATCACGAGACAAGATAAGCGACAAACATGACAATCACACACTTTTAATCAAACAAATGAATTAATGGCATCCATATAACGCTTGTCACAAAGTTCATCTCTAAACTATAGACACACAGTTTGTCACCGCAAACCTTGGAATTGATTTGTTTCGCGTGTTGTTTTTTGAGTCACTCAGGTGTTTCTACATCACCTCCATTTAGCTACGAAGGGATATTGGCTTTGACAGTTTTGAATTTGGGGTCTGGTATTTACATATTCAAATGATCAGTCGTGAAGTCATTGCTCAAACTGTTAACAAAACAGAAACATGATTCATAAGTTCCACCACACTGTCCTTGAGTGAGAAAAAAAAGCCAAACAACTCTGAAAAAGACAACAATGAGCAAACATGAGCAGAGAAGAATAGGAAATACACAATCTTTTTCTTCTTCTCATATGCGAGTTCATGAAACAGAACAGAAGCTGCAGATGTACAGCGGTACAGTCCATGAATGAATGTTATTGAACACGTCAGATCATCAAAATGACATCACATTACAACTCAACCACACATCTGATTTTGAATCACACTTTTCTTGTTGGTGGATATTTGCATTGTTTTGTTTAATTAAAAATCAACATGTCCATTTTTAACATTTGTTGAGTGTCAAAAAGGAAGGTATAAGAAACTCCAATCAAATCAAATTTCTTTTAAATAATAAATTGATAATTAATAATTGATTTCTATCAACTGGTTTGGAGTGAATAAACTCTGCTAAAGCGTACTTTGGTCAGAAGTTGGCACTGTGGGCTATGCTTGTCTGTATTCCACCAATAAACAGAGTCGAAGAAGAACAGGTTTCTATATACCATTTAGCACATGAACCGTTTTTTGGCGAGGGTGTATAACAGACAATATATTTTTTTAATTACAAAAAACAGAACTTTCTATTTCTGATCTGAGCTATTTAGCTTGACTTAGGTTCAACATTGGGGACATAAATATATTCTACTTCTTATTACTTTGACACTTCGAGTGTCCATCTTTATTGTGTGCGATGTTGCAGTCTTCCAACTCTTTGAATGTAGAGGAGGGGTGGGATGAAAAAACTAATCAAAGAAGCGTAGTTAGCAATGCAAAACATTTTAGAGGTGTCCTCTTTTGATACATGGCCCATCAAAATGATTGTAAACATATAGGGTAGATTGTAGAGAGCTGAAACCACAACGACGATCATTATGATTCTGAAAGCATTAAGCTTCCCATTGCTCATCCGGTTGCTCCCCTGGTTCTCTTCTCCTGGTCCCGGCCTCACAAGTGCGCGTAGCGTCTCAACGCAACAAAAGATCTGTATCAGGAACCAGGGGATGATCATGCCAAAGATCACAAAGTAAATTTCTGGAACTGGTATCCATATAAGTATTGTAGCACACGCCAGCATTGTCAGCCAGGAAACGATAGTTACAGCTAGCCTGTATCTGAAGGGCTTGTACCTCAGGAACGCCACAGGATACACGACTGCCAAATAGCGCTCCAAGCAGACAATGCTCAGGAACATGGGGCGCCCTGACAACATGAGTCCGCAGTTAAATTTGAAGCAAGACCATATGAGGTCAGACACATTGTCCAATATTGTATTTATTATGATCAAGAGCACCACATTTGCCATACAGGTGACAACTTCAGACACGGCCTGGTTAAGAGTAAGGATTTCTGCAACTTTAGATCCTGGCTTTGCCAATATGTGCCAGATGACAAACATGTTGATAGGAAGACCAAGAGCTACATTGAGTATGCACAGAAGCTGGATATCTTCACAGAAGCGGTAAGATACAACGTCCAGGCTGTGATTTCCATCCATCTTGTCATCTAGCTGCCCTATAAAAAGATCAAGCATACTTTCAGAATGTCTCCTTTTCTTTCGGACAGAGTGGGTGAGGAGAAATCCCTCAGTGACTAACAAAATAGAGATAATAACACACCTTAAATCTAAAACAAGCATTTTAACAATAATTGCATTGAATTGCAGTGAACAGAACTACATTTGGAGTATGAATGCTGCCGTACAATGGTTTCAGTATTAATACCATTAGAAGTTTACTAAACTTTAGTCAAATAATATTGAACAATCACCAGTAAACTCTGAAACAAATGCTTATCTGTGAACATTTACAGTCATGACCAACATTGCCTCCGGTGTACCATCAGAAAAGCTGTGTAACCCGTAGATTTAAACATATATATGTTGGGTTGCTCTTAACACCCAGATAAAAAAAACTGTGATTCCAAATATGGACATGCAGCTTGTTAATTTATATATTTTTTAATTATTTGTGTAAATGATAGCTTCTGGTTGGATATAAAAAGGTACAGTAAGTAAGAAAATGCCTTCAACTATGTTGGTATATTAGTATTAGCCAAATACAATTAGTTTTAATCTGGAAGTGGTATTAAAAATAACATTATCAGCCAGACTAAGTTGACTGCAAACTTATCCAATTTGGGGACTTTAAACACAAAAAACTACTCACCACTGCAAAAAAAGTAATAAAAAAGTATTCTTGTCTGTAGCCTAACTTGGTTGCAGAATGGACACACATAGATGATATCCGATTCCAAATTAAAATCGGAACTTTTGGTGCAGAGCAACCCTTGTGTTTTCCTGTAAAGACGGTGCATCCGCTGTTTAAAGTGAGCGTCTCAGCTGTTTGAAACTGGAGTGCTAATGTAAACCCTTTTTTGCAAATGATATGCAAACACATCAAGTCCATGAGCTAAAGTCAGGGTACGACTGCCTCCTGCAGAAATTGCAGCTTTGCATAAATGTACAATTTCTGTGTCATTCAAACATACAAAGTTGAAGGTATTCACAATTGAAGTTGAAGGTATTCACAATTGACATGGCTGAATTAGGTGGCATTTCTCATAGAAGAGCGTTTTGCAGCACTATGTGTTATGTAGGAAACACAGTGATTGAGGATTGTGATCAGAGATCACAGAGTTCGATACGCAGACTCACATGTCACGGCCACTTGATGAACGGCAGTTTACCAGACCTTTGGAGGAACAGCAAAGCCTGGACGAAGCCTGAAGCGCCGGTGAAGATGTAGCACACATTAATGATGTACAGAAACTGCTCCATGGCAGTGTAAGTCTTTAAAAGAATGACAAGCACCAAGGGGACATACATGAGAAAGACTGACACCGTGATGATCAGTATTATCCTAAAAGCCTTCTGTTTTATGTTGCTCATCCCCTCTCTCTGCCTCTGCCCTTCTCCTGGACTGGGCCTCGGCAGGGCGAGAAGAGTGGTAATGCAACAGTAAAGGTTTAACAGGCAACACGCGACAACCTGCCACATGATAAACACTTTAAATTGCACGAGTATTAGGTTGCACACGCAAGACGCCAGAGTCAACAACCAGATAATCCCACACATGGCCATTTTGTACTTCAGTGGCTTCAGCCTCAAGAAAGCCACTGGCTTAACGACTGCGAGGTAGCGCTCCACACAAAGAGACACCAGAAGACACGGACGACCCGTGACTATGATGCCCAGGAAAAAGCTTTTGATCATCATCAAATACACCTTCGGGAATACGAATATGGCCACTCCGAAAAGGTCGTAGAGGCAGATTACTTCAAAAATTGCCCCATTGAAGGTATAGAACTCCGATGTGATCAAGTTTCCCGATATTATCAGCTGCAGGATGTAGATATTGATTGGGAGTCGGAGGATCAGGCTAATCAGATTGGGCAGCAGTGCTACATGCATCGTGATGTCAATGGTGAGCAACAAGGAGGAACCAGAACTAAATACTAAATATGAAGGTGGGAGCCATGAAACGAAGACCTTGAGGGTTTGGTTCGCAAATTAGACTCCACTCTCTTCTTAAGCTAATTAACCATTATTATGAATATTTTATTAAGAATGTAACAGCTCCAAACCTGTTATTTGCGGGCGCTATCTCCCTCCACTTGATTATATGTGCTTCTGCTGTCTTTTCACAAATGTTCCCCAACAGTCTGATACTGTTTGCATCTCTTTCATAGTTTACGAAACCCGAGGTGCACGCATATGCAAATTCTAAGGTCCATGAGCCATTGCCTAAGACTTGATTGATAACGCTTTGGCAGCTTACTTTTATAAGAGAGGAAGCAGCAGTGATTATGGTATCAGCCAACCAGAGAGCCAAGTGGTTTATGTGATAAGGAAATGGTTGTGTTTGAAAAAGCAATAAAACATCAGATTCAAAGGTCACAGAAAAGAAATAGTTGCGAAATATGATAGAGGTAGTTATTTAAATTGTTATACAGCATCCTTAATATGCTGTTACATGTATATGAGTTGAAGAAAAAAAGCACACGTCGGAGGTTGCACTGTAAAGAAGGCTGTGACCATTAAAACACAGCTCAATCTTGGCAATCTGAAGACGAAAAAGGGTGTGTCACTAAAGGTTAGTTTAATAAACTTCTGAACCAGCCACCAGACTAACCAATAATTAAAGCTACTGCGAGGATTTTTTTAACTAGTTATGAAACAGTCTCAATTTGATATGGATTTCCCGATATGACCTACATAAGTAAAATGACAACTGATGGAACAGAACGAGTGCTGGACGGAGCAAAACCCGCTGCAGTAAAATTAAAGTTTCTTTAAAGGGACTCTGGTGCTCAGAAACGATACCACTTCCGTCCACAGTGGCCACCAAAAATCCACACAAAATGAAAGTTGTGGTAGCTTTAAGCAGCAAACTCTCTACATTATTCCCACTTTTCCCTCTTTTCTTCCACGGTCAAGACGTTTGGAAGACTTTAGTCATTATCAACCAAACCAAAGGTGGAAGCAAAATCAAAAATACATTGTACAACATGTCTTTGCTTCTACAACAATGAAACAATAAAGCAGCATCATATTTAAATGTGCATTCAAATGTACAAACCTTTTGAACACTGACACATTCCAACACTTCATATTAAGCAAACTGTATTGCTATTAATCATGCAGAACTCATTATAATTGAATAATCATTATTACAGTTGTGTGAACACATTTTCACATCTATTACATAGCCTATTAAATTGTCTGTCAAAAATACAACTATTAATGTGATATATATAATATTAATGTCAGAATCTGTGATAAGCAGAGTCTGTGACGGGTTACATTAATTATTTTTTACCATTACTCGTGTTCACGTCACTGAATGTCATATAATCCTTTTTTAGAAATATATTTAAGATGGCTAAATAATCTGGTATTTAGAACCAACGCCATGCCCTAAAGATTTAAGATATTATCATTAGACAATTGGAATACAGGGTAGATTTGAATTTGCACACCTGTGGAGGCTGAAGAACACCTTTGTTTATAAGTCACATCTCGATGAAAGTGTAAATTGTACCAAAAGTTATTTGCAAAAACAATGACCCGTGACGCTTTGCCTTAGCACAGAGCAGAGGCCTTCCAGTATTTGCATACCTAGAAAAGCTCATGCAAGAGCAGGTGAGTAGACCTCGGGAAAGAAAACTTGAGATGAGAAGCACAGCACTCACTTACATTCACCAACCACTCACTTGTTTGGCTTAATGGATGAACAAAACCTTTGAGACTTTGAACACGATCACTTTCTCTTCTTAGGCCTCACTGATCACAGTGATAGAGGATGGGCTTTTTACAGCCTTTGTGAGGTAAGAGGGAGATAGTGGAAAAACACACGGTAATAACAAATGTAGAGGCTAAGTCTCTTGAGATTAATGCCCCCATAAGCATGGGAATGAGTGATCACAATTTAAGAAACGCAATTAATCAGTTCAACAAGGGTTATAGAAATAATGAAATTGATGAAACTATTGTTAATCACTCCTCACTGCCGGAGTAGACATGCTTTTTTATTAGCACCCTTATGAGATGGAAGGGTTCTGCTATTAGCACCCTGAGAAGGTGGAAGGGTTCTGATGGAAGGATTCTGGGCGGAAACGCTACATAATAAAATCAAAATATCATCAAGCAAAAGCATTTCAACATTCGACTAATTATGAATACAAGGTTATCACTCAACAGCACATAATACACATAATAAAGTCCTCATACCTGAACAACAAAAAGGGTTGTTTTTTTAGATCCGTACAAAAAATCCCATATAATGGCTGAATTATGAGTCTCCGCGATCAAAGTCAAAAGCTTTGTGTGGCCATCCATCCACCTAAACCTCCTTCCTGACAGAATATTGTTTGTCAGTGTCTTCCCAAACCGTTTCAAAATGTTTTCTGCTATGACAGCATTTCGGTTAAGATTTGGTTAGGTTCAGGGAAAGATGAGGTCTCGGTTAAAAAATGGCACGTCATGAGTTTTTTATAATCATGGTTATTGATTATTTATTGAGCTGAATAAAGGTAATATACCACAAAGTAGGAAGAGCTTGGTTTATTCTATGAAACGGTGTTCCAGAAAAAGAGAAAAGAAGGAAATAGAAACAATGGAGCATGACAAGATTTAAGTGGGAGCATCACATGACCACGCTCGGAACCATTTTTCATTGCAGTTGCTGGCCAGCACGGCTACTACTACACTCCCACTAATGGAACCGGGCCCGATGGCATCAGTATTGAGCTTTACAATTCGCTCTTATTTATCAACTCATACTTCATGCTACTCCTCTGACCTAGAACTGTCCAATCAGTAACTTTGCATTGAAATGTGTTTTCAAAGCTGGGAACCAAGACTAATCATTGTGTAAAGCAGATGTAAAGCCTTAAGCTGTTCAATAAAACATTTAAAAAAAAGAATTGGGACAGTTAAACATTTAGTTTTAATGTTTACACCCCGAGGAGCCTTCCATTATTATAGTGCTCTTAGTTTATCCCAGTTTGTAAAGACTCGTCATGGGTATTGTGAATGTAGCCCTAACATAAACACTAGAAATGACAGCTTTAAAAGTGCTGTTTACCTATTACTCTATGAATATGGTGAACAAAGAAGGGCTCTTTTGAGTAGTGGTACTGTACAGCTGCCATTAAACCCTTTACTGGTTAAATGGTCTCAATAAGTCAACAGCCAATTGTAATTTCATTGCACGTCAATGGCACCAAGACAGCGTGGGAAGTCATATGCGTGTGAAAAATGTTCTGTTAATATCAATATATTTGCAAATTAAATTATTATGTTTTTCTTTAACATAACATTGGCCTGTTCAGATCACCAAATTTTATAATAGCACTTATAGTAACTAGCTTTAATAATCTGGCAAATATTGTTTTTCTTTAGTGATTATGAAAAGAGTTAATTAGATATGACCATGTGAAACAAGCTGAGGTAAGGTAACCTGTTGGTAAAAAATAAATACATTTTTTAACTACCCGTAAGATTTGAAGAGTGAAAGAATTTATGAACTACAGACATTCCAAACATGAATGTCTTGTGATGTCTTGAGAGGTCGGGCTCGGCTTGTGAGGCGTGGGTGCACAAATCAGGACGGCAAGCAGTGGATTATAACTCAAAATTCTGTATCTAGCAAAAGGTAAACTGAACTCGGGCAGAAAAGCCGCTACACAAAACAAACACAAGTATTCTCAGTTTTCTTCTGGTTCATTGTCTTCAACGTGACATAACCCCTCTCTTTCATCTCGTGTGCTCCTCTCCTTTGTTCTCCCTCATGTCAGCTCCTCCAGGGTAATCAGCCAGCTGGGCGGCAGCCTTGGCCCCGGCTGCCCTGCTGACGATGGGAATTGGAGTTCATTAACCAGCTGCCATGATGGGTTGTAGTCTCTGCTCCAACCACTGGGAGGGGATGCATTTCACATTGATGACACTTCCTCTCATAACATCACAGTTTATAGTTTAATGCCGAAAAACAACATATCTCCCCGCAGTTGTCACCAATCGCCATTTTATGAAATAATAATGACCGATAAATCGAAAATTAAGAGGAAAGAAATGTATGATCTGTGTCATTTCCAAGATGGGGAAACAAGTTAACACACATGCTGAGTGGGAAGAATGAGAGAACCTTTCTCTTGTGGGCAGCAAGTCTCAGGCAGCAAGTTTGACTATTTTCATAATTATTATTATCGTGTCAGGATTGTGTTACACCTACATTATAACTTTATTCAGATAGCACCACTAATCTGTGGCTATGATGAGCTAAACTTCGGTTAAATCATCTCCTCGTTACTGTGCTCAACCTGATATGCTGACATTAAATTGTCTGCAGCGTCATCTTAATAAATATAGTGGTAGTTATAATGACCGCCAAACCTGTTTTGTTTTGATGACATTGCAAGAGGATGCAAAACAAAAAGGTTCCTCTTGTTCAAACCAGAACGTTCTCATTGGTAAACCCTCTTTGATTACTCGTAATACAAAAATGCTGATGTAATAGAGGTTCTAATGTAATACCAGGCAACACACGGTTACGGTCAATAATTACGTACTAGCTTTTATACAGAACTTTTCAACTTTGTCATTACAGAAGCTGTTACAGTGTGTACTGGGCACCTGTTTCACGGTAGACTTTTTTGATTTGTCAAGAGCAAGGAAGAGCACCGGTGTTACTGATGCATCTAATGATGTCCCCATTCAATGTCAGTGTCCCGGGACCCCATAAACCTGCACAGCAACATGGACTGCAGACATCATCCATGTTATGAATTACACATGTGCTTGTCCTGCTACGACATGTCAGAAGATCTCGCTTGCATGCTGGTGCATGGCTTGCTGGGACACTTACTAGAACTGAGGCATCATTAATGCTATAAAAATGCTCCAGTGGATGCCTGTCCAACTAATTTCCTCTGGTAGAGCAGCCTCCTGGAGCTGAATGTTTCTTTTGTTCAATTGGCTGACCACGAGCTAGTTACACTAGAGCTGTCACTCTAGTGTAACATTGAAGGTCCTGCACCCGCACCTAGGTGTTTCCAATTATTCTGGCTAATTAGACCTATGCTTAGGTTGAGGGTGATGTCACCCAATATGCACTAGGAAAACCGCTGTATGTTGACTGTCTTGCTAGATTTGGGGCCCCATTATTGTGGATTACGTTTGTGTGTTTCCTGGAAAGACAAGATAAAATGTATGCTGTAAAAATGCGCTATTGGATGCTGTTAGAATATCCAGACCTCGGTTCCCGTGGCCGCAGGAAATCCAGGATTCAATGAATTAAAGTTTAACAATATTTAATGGCAAAGATAACAGTCATATAGCGTTCACGGCCGTGGAGCCAGAAAGGAAAAGCTCTCCACAGACGGACTCCGCTGCTCCCAAAGAGCAGCCAGCCCGTTACCGGTCTCGAGGTACCAATCCAGTAGAACTATTTCTCCAGAACAAAGGGACGATAGTTAGTATGGTCATGGAAATGAGTTCACATCTAAAGGTTAGTTCCATTGGCTAGTTCTGTTCGCTAAGCTAATTATTTCTAAGCTGCCGGGGTCAAAGCTCACACTTCCGGTCAGGGACCGGAAGTTCCCTCCAAAATAAAACTTATTATCCTGCCTTCAGAATAAAAGTAACATCACAGGTTTCAATCGACATCCATTTTAACTAACATCTCTAAGCAATAAAACATCATTCATTCTCATGCGTCATACAGTTAATTGTTACATTTGTCATCAACAAACAGAATAATAAAACAGTGATCATCTTATGCTTTATAATACATTCCTCCAGAATATTCCTCATAATATCCCTTATTAATTATCTTATCTTTATGTATTAATTTTAAACATAGACTCTCTTATTTACATGTGCAAGTATATATAAAATCCACTACAACTCTACAATGCCTGTACAACCAACGCCTTGGAGCTGAATATTTATTTTTTCTTTTGCTTATTATTAGCCTGTATCTGACAAAATACACACAATTAATGGTTCCGAATTGAACTTAAATGATACTATGTCAATACTTTCTCTTATGAAAGACCAGGCAACAGTTACTTATTGGATAACAGATGAACACATTAAGAAAGTAATAGGTTTCATTGTTTAGTCATGTCACAAAAACCTATTGGCAGTTTAACTCGCTTGTCTTCTATTACGGGTTCTAAAAGTAACTGTTAATGGACCTCACACATCTTTAGTCGTGTAATCTTCTCGCGGTGCATTCCCTCAACGCTATTTGCTTTTGTGTTCTGTATTTGCGACGCGGTGAGCTCACTGGGTCACTGTAAATACGCCCACAGGGAGAATGTGGACTGTCCTGCTGTGCGGATCAGATGACATGTCGGCACGGCACCAACAGCCATTTGATTAACCAACAGTTAACGGCACAAGCTCAGAAAACACGATTAACCTGGACACCAGAAAGTACACCGAGTACACTAGAGTTTCACTCCAGACAGATAAAGCTCTGAAATGCTCCTATAAATCTGATACTATTAAATATTGTGAAAACGGCTTCATGCACAATATAAAACTCCCCAAACACTCTTAAGGCAATTAAGCTATGGAGGGTCTCCCAAGCTGTTAGAATTGGGAAAAACTCCCCTCTCTGCTTCACTTAGTATCAGCCACAAGATGTAGGCACTGGTGGGAGGACCCTGCATGAAGGAGAGAGAGAGAGAGAGAGAGAGAGAGAGAGAGAGTAGGCAACAGCAAAGAAGTACTTGCTGGGTCGCATGTAATGCTTCAGGAAAGTTTCTGAGTGGGAGAAAGTTGGGCTGTTGCCTGAAGAGATGCTTATTTCAGCAGCCATTAAAATGTTCCTCAGGTTCTGTGATCTCAGATTTACAGGGCTCCTGGAGGCTAGATAGAGCGAGAGAACTCAACAGTCAGGATTCCCAGAGGCAAGACAACAACCAGAAAACAGGGTAATTGGATGAATCCCATTAGAGGAGGATGTGTAACACTCAATGGCCAGAAAATCATTATTAACCGTTGTAACTGTTAGCGTATTACAGAGATATCTCAGAGCTGTTATCTTTCCATATTGGATGGTTTAGCATTTGTCTTATTTGTAGGCGCCCAGTCCAACTTGAATTAAGTGTTATAATTAATGTTGGGGAAATCAGTGACAAAGTTATTCAAGTTAAGTGTCTTTTGAATTTAAATGACATCAGGAATATGATGCATGTTTCTCGTCACCTTTAAGTTATGGATGTCATAATGAAGCTGCAGTTTGAACTTTGAACTAAACCACCACAGCTTTGGACATGAATAACACAAGGTATGTGTCCGGCATCTCTGAAAGGATGCAGTAAACTCCCTATTCATGCATACAGGTGACACAATATTTTGATAATGCTACATTGTGAACAACCAATCCATGTTGAAATCATAGAAATAAACAAAAGTATGTCAGCTCTGAGAGGCAAGTGAGAAAACAATGTGTTGCTCCATTCTAGAACTTTAACCTAACATTCTGAAGTTGTGACCTAACATTATACAACTGTAACTTGATTCTAAAACTTAAACCTAACATATACGTTCTGTATTTGTAACCAAACATTCTAGAAGTGAATTGAGCATTTTCAAAAGAATCTCAACATCCCAAAATAGTAACTTAACATCTTAGCATTTTAATGAACTATTCTAGAATATTAGGATATTGTTCTAGAATTGTAACTTATTTATTTGTAATGTAGCAGTCTTAATTTGTAACTGTAATTTTACAGTATTGACGTAACTTAAAAGGTAACAATTGTAGTCTCACATTCAAAGCTGAAAGCTAATACACTAAAATTGCAACTAACCATTCTTGACCTGTAATATATCATCCTAGAGCTGTAACTTAACATTTTAGAAATGTAACGTGACATTTTAGAACTGCACTTTAACAGTTTATAGTTGTAATTTAACATTCTAGAACTGTAGCCTAACTTTTTGGAATTACATCTAAGCATGTTTTACTTTAAATTAACACTCTGGAACTGTAACTTGACATTCCAGAATTGTTACTTGAACATCACCGTTCAACATGTCATTCATTCAATATGTAATATTTGAACATTTTAATTTAACTTTATGAAAGTTATAGAATTATTACTTGGCATTCTAGAGTTCTAACTTAACATTCAAAAATTGTAACCAACACTCTTAAATTGCAACCTCTCATTTCTAACCATCCTTAACTGTAACTTTCCCTTGTAAAAATGTAACTTGACAATCTAGAACAGTAATTTAACATTCTAATATTGAAACATAACATTCTAGAAACAGAACATTCTAGAAACTTAACATTCTAGAACTGTAACGTAACATTGTTACTGTGACTTAACTGTGTTTAGTCGGTGGAACTTTAAACTAACAGTCTGAAATGATAATTTAGCATTCTTTAAGTGCTACTTAACATTCTAAAATTGTAACTTAACTTTCTAGAACTGTAACATAATATTCTAGAACTGTTACTGAGCATTCCAGAATTGTAACTTTACATTCTGAAACTGTCACTTAATATTAAAAAAATATCTTCACATTCTATATCTGTTACTTTAAATGTGTAACTTAATTGTATATACCTGTAACATAAAATCCTAGAAGTGCAACTATAAAACTGTCAATTAGCTCGAACTGTACCGTAACATTCTAAAATTGTAACATAGCATTCTATAACTGTAAATTAACATTCTAAATTGTAACGTATCATTCTAAAATTGTAATTTAATATTTAAGAACTTTTAATTCAACAATCCTAAATTGCAATTTAACATTCTAGTTTATATTTTATTATATTATATTCTTTTAATATTAGTTTTGGAGATGATTCCACTATGCTTTTTTAAATAACTTTCTATATTTCCTCATGTCTGAAGCTCTGGGCAAACATATTTACCCAAGTGAGACAACGAAGATTATCTGAATATGAAACAGAAATGGCACTCGTCGAGATGTTCCCTCACCCACCAAATCTTAATTAAGAGCTGCATTGACCGGCAGGTCTTTTCTCCCTTCCTTGGTTCTTCATTCAGCTCAAATACCTTTCCTTGTGCTGACATATTTTATTACTTATATTCTTATATTATAGCATATATTCTGACCAGACGCAACCAGCAGAAAAAACGCTGTGCCTCCAAAGTGCGAGATCTGTGTTTTTTTGGAGGAGAACCAAACATTGATGGACAAAAGCCACTTATAATACCCTTCAACTATATATATTCCATACATCTAGCTGCACACAAACATATGCACATGCAAACATACAGCATAAACACACACCACTCTCCGACATCTATATAAACACACATCCACATCATTGTGGTTGCATACATTTGCTACAATGCTCTGTAATAATTATATACCACAGCATATATATATTCCCCATAGTTCAAACATGAGGAAATCGCTCAATGTGGTGGAAAATAGAAAAAGGTTCAACTTTAAAAATTTGGAAAAGGAAAATCCCTACCGTGCCAAAATGTATGCCATATATGCATTGATAAAAAAATGGGGTAAAGGGGAAAATCTGACCATTTTCAAATATGTCTCTACTTGTCCGAGTCATAGTGTGAAATTGTTCCGTATACAATGACGTGACAATGATGTTCTCGGTAAGGAAGAACGACATCAGCTTTGGCAGCTGGGGACGCTTCAGCCCTCATGAGCTCCCCTTAAGGTCTCAGGAGAACCATATACTATTTCAAATGTTATGATTATGGACTAGTCAGGAGCTTGTCTTGTCAGTGTGTGTGTTTAAGTCTTTTCCTGTCTATTCTGTAACGTTATGGTAGTCGGTTGTGTTTCAGCTCCAGTGGGCTACACTAATGAATTGACATAAGCTATTTAAATATGACATGACATCAGTGGATCTTATGATGCCTCTGATTATTTTCGCAAAAGAAATAAGGGTTCTTTTAAATCAAATGCAATCAATGTGGTCAGCAAACGTCAGTACATTTAAATAAATGAGTGTAAGCTGTACACCATGGGTATGTATGCAGTGACTGTTTGAGAGATCTTTGTTCTGATAATCCAACCATCCATCCATTATCTTTTGTCAGACGTCCTTCGTCCCAGCACATTTCCAACTCTTCCTGGGGAGCCCCAAGGCGTTCCCAGGCCCCACGAGATATATAACCCCTCCGGTGTGTCCTGGGTTTACCCTCTTATCAGTTCAACATGCCCAGTAAACCTCTAAAGGGATGGATCCAGGAGGCCTCCTGACCAGATGACCGAACCACCACAGCTGCCCCTTTTGATATGTGAAGGAGCATCGGCTGCACAATAAAGTGTATTCTATTCTATTCCATGTAAATTGTTTCATTGCTACTTTGTAAAGTCGGTTTGGTGGACTTGAGGAAGAATATCTATTGCAATGCTGTAACTGATAGGGATTGTAACAAACTAAAGATTACAACAATTAGGGAATTGGATAATTTTGTACACTTGGCAGAATAGATATGGATACATTTAGATTTTGACCATCTAAATGAATATGGCTATTATTCATATTTATAAAATTGGATGGACTTTATTGAACATTGCAAGTATAGTGCAATGCTTATTCTTAATCAGTCCTTCAGTTGACAGTTGGACCGTTGGTACTTAGTCTAATGTACATCAGCCTTTACAGAGCGAAGCCCTGAATTTGACTTGTGGGTCCAACAATTTAATCTTTATGTAACAATAACTCTGCATCTGAATGATGCTGTCTTGTTTCACAGAGGGCAGGAGGAGACACACTCTTTGGATGACACACAAACCTCATCAGCTCTGTGTGGGCAAGGTGTTATAAAGTATGAACCGAGCTATCCATGTGGAGCAGGGAGATGCATTTGATGTTGTAGTCGGATGAAAGTGCTCGGAGGAAGGAATGTGTTGGTAGTTTCACATCATGAGTTTATTTCTGTAAAACCAGGTGATGATTGCGCAACGTCACCGACTCAAGAGCATCCATAAGACACAGCTGATCAGGTTTGAATACCTCCCCAACAGTGCGAAGGCTTACATTTTTTATGAACTGAATAAACAGACAAAGCTTCATCAATATGGCTTACACTACTAGGATTGAATTGTTTGACCCACAGGTCAACTGTTGAACTTCCTTATCGGAATATTTAAACAAAATGAGCTGACTGGCCTCCAGGGAGGTTTAGATTGGTTTCATTAGCAATGGTTCAACTTTCAACTCAAGGACGGATTAAGAATAAGCATTGCAACAATAACAGCACCCCATTCTATATTATAAATGTGAATAATAATTATATTAATCTAAAGTGCCAACGATCTAAATGTATCCAAAGCTCCTATTCTGTTATGTATAGCCATCATTAAATGTACAAAATTAGCATATTTTGTCAGCAAGTGATTAATAGTAGTATAGCCATCATTAAATGTACAAAAATGAGCATATTTTGTCAGCAAGTGATTAATAGTAGTTAATATTTATTGGCCAGTTTTGTTTTGTATTATTTTTTGTTTACCCACATTAGCTATATCATTGCATCTTTTCTTCTACAGAACCAACTTTACATAGTGAGAATACAACCATTACAACTTACATAGAACAGAATATAATAGAACAGAATAGAGTGTTGGGGCTTCCTCAATGTAGCCTAACCAGAAAAGAGACAACAATCAGACAATTATAACAAAAATGATGATCGACAATAAATTAGGCGGTCTACGCGGACACAGCGGGGCCTGGGCCCCATTGCTCGTACGTGGTTCAACTAAGTCAATCAAATTTCCTATTAGCCAGCTTAAATTAACCCGATGACTGAAATCTTGGTTTCTCAAAGGCTGATCCGTGATCAAACGATCTTGTTAATTAGAACCAGACTTCAGTACTCAGGATAGTTGAACCAGACGTCAGTAATCAGGATAGTTGAACCAGACTTCAGTAATCAGGATAGTTGAACCAGACTTCAGTAATCAGGATAGTTGAACCAGACGTCAGTAATCAGGATAGTTGAACCAGACTTCAGTAATCAGGATAGTTGAACCAGACTTCAGTAATCAGGATAGTTGAACCAGACTTCAGTAATCAGGATAGTTGAACCAGACTTCAGTAATCAGGATAGTTGAACCAGACTTCAGTAATCAGGATAGTTGAACCAGACTTTAGTAATCAGGATAGTTGAACCACAATGGAATAAATAACCACTATTTCTGCTTTATACTTGTTGTGGACATCCCACAAACGTCGGAACATCTAACGCCCTCGTGTTTGGGTTGATAACATCATCCGTAGGCTCACACAGCTCGGTGACTTTCACCAACTTCGTCTGAATAACTGGATGAAAATGTGCTTTATTCGCATCCATTCCTCTGTGCATTGACTTTGCATTGAATCTACTCGCAACGCTTTTGGTGTGAACGCAGCATAAGTGTTGGGAAAAGAGTATCTAATTGATACAAATTAATAGATCATTATGAGGATATATGTACTGTATGCACTTATGTATCATGTACTATATATGTGTTTTTACATGTATGTGTAGATTACCATATAGAACTAGGAGTTTGAATGTGTGGGCGCAAATCTGTGTATGGGCGGATCAGTTTATGTATGTATGTATTATTCATAACAAGAAATTCAATCAATTGAAGCATTGGAAATCAATTGTGTGTGATTCTCTCTATTCTTATCATCTTATCTATTCCTATCATCTATCCTTAATGATGTTTTACAATATTCTGGAGTCGTGGACGGAGCCCGGACATTTGGCCTCAACATTTGTTATGAGGCAGGTGGAGCCAGACCCAGCATGTGCCTCCTATTCAGGTCATAAATATTGTGTGTAACACTTAGCGTGCTCCCCGGGTGGTCATTAATCAAACAGTCATTAATTAAATTGATACCATTTTCTGTCATCTACACTGCTGGAGACCTACAATAATGTTAATGATAACCACGCCCCCTGTGTGATCTTGAATTCAATTGTGCTTCAAGTGACCCCGGTCCGTGAACTCGCTGGCCTGTGAACGCAAACATTCATTACTTATCATTTTTGGTGTGTCCCCTCTCTCGACATGGAAGGTTTTTCATTTATTTTTTATGTTACGGATGTGACTTAAATACTCAGGGTTAAAGTAAAATGTCAAAAATATTTTTTAAAAGAAATGATTTACAGTGACAGTTACCATGACGAATGTGACGGTAAACTAGCGCTGCATTTGACTAAATGTCGGTTTTAGCTGTTGGTTAGCCTTGAAAAATATATTTTTCACTCGCTAGCTAGCAGACCAACGGCAAAAAGTCAGTTTAGCTAAGACAAACGGATTACCCAAAATAAAAGACATGATTGTTATATTACATAACTAACACACAATATAGATACCTTGTGTTTTGGGTGCATGGAGAAATTAAAACTCACCTGGAAGAAAACATGCATGCTGCACGTGAGAGGAGCATGAATGGTACAACATGCCTGAAAAATTAGCCTGACAACTTCTTTCACTCCTGTTTTCACAGATTATCCTGGCAAAACTTATTTTTTTCATCTGTTCTTAAGTCATAAACACAGGAGTTAAAACAACGTAAATCAGACTTAGAAAATAGATAAACTTCACTTGCCTCTCTTCGCAAAATATACCTTACGGTTACATTATTATTCTTTAATCCACAGATCGGTCCCCATTTTCTTCCGTCTGAGCATCTATCTTGCGCGGATGACATCCCGTGTTCATAGTCCCAATCATCACGGGAATCCATAAAATGAATTTGCTTATCATATCAAACATGATTGTCACTCGATAGTCTTTTGGATATGCTGTAGTTTTCAGATTTGTGATTTTTTTTCATCAAATTCTAAAATGTCAGATTTTCAACATACATGGGTATAACCATAACTACAGCCATATAACATCAAACACAAGTTTAACACTACAATTTGACAAAAAAACTGAATTTATTTGATGACCCACTCAGTGTCCCTGAAACCCACTCAAATGACCACCCGCGGGTCCCTGGAACTCTCCCGATATTGAACACCTGTCTTCCAGTGGTAAAAGGGAACATCTGACCATTTTCAAATACGTCTCTACCTGTCCGAGGCATACTGTGAAATTGTAGTTTGGCCCTATCTGTGTTTGCTTACAGAGAAGCGCCTGTTTTCTTTTTGTGAAAAACCTGTCCATGTCACGCCGGAGCACTAATGAAAGAACCCAAATGCACGACCCGAGGCAGAGAGTAAAGTTCACAAGGATTCCTTTATTGATAAAGGTAATATTGCAACAGGATAGAGTCTCTGGAGAAGGACCGCCGAAGGTTCTCCCGATGTAACTGGGGAGGGACTGAGGCTGGTCGGCAAGGCTCTGACCCGCTGTGGTGAGAGCAGCTGTCTCACTCAGGGGAGAGTAGAATCGTCAACGTAAACAGTCCAGGGTCATTCACAGGAAGGCAGTCAAACTCGGCAGAGGTACAGGCAGGGATCGGGCTTACTCGGAAACGAAGAGACGTCGGAATCAGAACAGGATATCAGGTAGGAAAAACGCTGGTAAGTTGACTCACAGGTGAAGAAAAACGAACTGGCAACGAGACAAGTGAAGCACAGAGTATATACACACACTGGGAGGGGAGTTAACGAGACACAGGTGAAACACATCAGGGCAGGGAGAGGTAATCACATATGAGGAAGTAAAGACAGCAGACATGACACAGGAGGAAACAATCAGGGACAGGGCAGACAATCACAGGGACAGGAAGTGGAGAGAAACAGAGGACACGAGAGGACTTCAAAATAAGACAGGAAACACGACACAACACTACAGATCCTGACAGTCCATGTGCTTCACACGTTGCTGTGTGGTCTTGATCTTAATGACCTTTCAAATCAAAGTAAAATCACTCTCGATTATTGTTCCGCATGAATCAGCTTCATTAAACCGTAAATCCCCCCCAATGCAATGCCCCCTGGGATGTGTAGGAAAAGGTGAGCTGTGTATACTGGACGCCTCGGGCTTAAGGAAAAGTCAGGATTCAATAGGTTTAAAATTAACAATATTTAATGGCAAAAAGTACCAGACAAAATAATACGTTCACGATCGTGAGGGCCGGTTGAACGGACTTCCACAGACTAAATCACTTTCTCTCGTGAAGTAGGGAGCTGTCTGGTCAATTCAAGCCGAAAGAAAAGTAAAAAGAGAACGTTTCCCTCAGCACAAAATCCCTTTTATAAGTATTCAGTCACGCCTTTAACACCTTTAAATGTTAGTAATTCGTCGGGTTAAATACACATCACCTTTGGTTGGCTTAAGGCCATCGCAAAGATCACGGGGTCAAACGTCACACTTCAGGTCAAGACAAAGAGTTTCTTTTCAGAATAAAACCTCTCATCTTGCCTTCAGTATAAAACGTCACGGGTTCCCACTCCGCTGTCAATTTTAACAACATCTCTAACTAATAGACTATCATTCATTCTCATGCATCATACAATTATAATGCATACATTTATCAACAGTCACAATAATAGATTATGATAATCTCATGCTTTACAACATATTTCTGCAGACTATTTTAACCAATATTCACTATTAATTATCATACTTCCATTATGTATTAATATAAAACATAAGACTATCTTTATGTGCATGTGCAAATCAAAATAACCTATTACAACTCTACAGATGAAAGCAACTTCGACTTAAGTTAATCTATGGAATGTGCAGTACATCTTAACCTATTTTTTCAGAGAAGTAGCCTTTTAGTGAAAAGGAAGCATCCTGAAACCTTTGACCAACAGCATTCCTTCAGATGAAGTCCCTTCTGTACCAACCACTCGTTGCAGTGCCGAGCGTTGATCCTTGAGAACAGGTACGAACACTGTTCAAGAGTTTTCTTCTGTACCGCATAATTTGCGAGGTGTCTTATTAACGTGTTTCAGAAGAAGTGTGCCACCTGTCAAACGACATGTTTGCCGCGCTCACGTAGGTGTTTTCTTCTCTCCTTTGTGCCGTGTGTGCTTCCCCACCCTTCCCCCGAGCACAACAGCAGAATTACCGCTTTCATCTCCGCAGCGAACATCTCCCGGAAAAAGCACACGTTTTGTTCAAAAGATATTATTTACAGTTATTGTATTTGAATTGTAATGTCAAATATGTATCTGTGTATTTCCCGAAAGTTACGCGACGCCTTTGAAAATTGCCGAGGCTGTCATCCGAATGGTGACAGCTAACTGGCTCGGTACTTTTCATATGTGGGTGAGGCATCAGGGACTCTAGTGAGATACACACACACAAACACACACACACACACACACACACACACACACACACACACTGACACATTGGCGCCGAATGGTTCGCAAACCACGAACGCTGTTGGGAGGAGAGGAAACTGACTGATTGCTTAATTCTTTTTATCAGAGGTATTTTAGAGGGGGAGAAAGCACGAGGAGAAGGCTGTCATCTCTCCTCTGCCGGTGACGGGATATAAATAACAAGTAGGTTCTCTTAAAAGTTGAGATGAAAAACATATGCTTTGTTTCCAGTGCGTTCGCTGTGACGCACGCGCCTTTGAAACCTGAAGCCGGGTGGAAGACGCTCCTTCATGTCTCCCTCAGTAAGCCAGAGAATGACGGAACAAGAAGAAGGCTCCTCTGAAATGCCTGACCTAATATTTGACAGATAGTCAAGGCATATGCATCCAGGGACCAAGAAGCAGGTATAAGGGATAGACGCGCTTGTATCGCGTTTTATTGTAAAATGTTACAAGGTAGCTGTGTTTGAACTACAACTTTTAAAGGGGAACCGTTTACAGTCTTCTATTATTATTATTATTATTATTATTAGAGGAAATTCCAGGACATAATCGTTCATCTCGCCGTGTAATCGTTTGAAACCTTTTTCTACGGTTAAAAAAAAAGAAAAAAAAAAGAATAAATCTTTCCATAGAGGAAAATGTCATGCGCACCCCCACAATGAAAGGCGGTGCTCGTGACATTTCAAAATGGGGAACATTAATACTTCATCCGGGAGAAGTATTCCAAGTATGCATCACAGCCATGACATGAGGTTTTCTCATGTCCCCAGAGGCCGATTGACAACCTCCACGGTCCTCCCTATCCCAACGCCGACGGTGGCGGTGACGACTCGTCAAAAGGAGGGGCAACCCCTCGCAAAATAAAGAGCCCGGCGGAGGACATAATGAGGCTTTATATATTTATGAGATCCAGTTTTTCTTATCATACTCCCTGTTGTGTAATTGACTAATCAACACCATGTAAAGAACACATTCTTTGTTCTGCGGCTAATGCATTCTGACGGGTTCAAAGGCATGGAAAACAGAGCGCGAGGGGAGCGCACACACGTGTGTGAGAGCGAACGCGCCTCCGTGTGCATGCGCCAGGAGACCAATTACGTTCCAGAGTTGTGCTTCAAATGAAACCGCCGCCCTTCCCTTTGCTTTTTGCCTCCTGCAAAAATAAAAACAGAGAGCAAAACCTTACAGCTGCATGCTCGCATGCGGGCACATCCGATGCGACACACACACACACACACGCGCGCGCGCGCACACAAACGTGTCTTTTTTCGTCTGCTGACGTTGGCGTGCGCCAATGGTGAGTTACGCAATATCTTCTCCCCACCATGGCGGCGGCGGCGTTTGCCTCGCAGGTGAGGAGGATGTGACAAAAGTATTGATTTTGTACAAACAAAATATAGATGCCGACTCACTGACTGGGCGAGTACACAGAAAGACAGAAGAGAAAAATGGAATAAATACCAATATCGATTTCAAACAAACAAATAGCCACCGACTGACGCGTTTCGCCGCAACCTTGTGAGTAAACAACACTTTTTCAAACGGAAGGAGGAGCATCTCGCGAGCTTATCCTGTGTCGATTACGACTCGTCGACTCATCTCCCGTCCATCGGGCCTTTCAAAGTGCCCCGACTCTCAGTGGAGGTAATCTCGCATGCGAGTAATCTTTAAAATGCACGAACGTGGAGGACGAAAGCCCCGGCTCATCAGAGCACGTAAAAATGCATAAATACACATGCTGTTGGATCATAACCCAACAGAGCATCCATGACTCCATTAATCCTTGGTAGGGAGTAATCCCAGTGTGTTTATTTACGGGGGCTAATCTCCCTCTCCTCAGCTAAGGGACTGAGGAACGAGGCCTCCACTCACTCACTCACTCACTCACTCACTCACAGGTAAGCCTCACTCCCAAACCTGGCCCATAACCGCTAATCCCACTTCCAGATACAGAGGAGAAGAGCTGGAGAGAGAGAGAGAGAGAGGCAGCTTAATGTGCTGTTGTGTCAGTGTGTGTGGTAAACAGACGCCACATTAAATCCACGCACTAATGGTTGCTGACTAATTTCTGTGACTTCTGAATACAGGTCAGTAGCTGGCTGTTACCCGGGTTCACCTCGTCAGGCCACAGTTGAAAATAAGAATTTCGTTCTTAATCTGTTTCGCCTGGCTAAATAAAGGTCAAATAAATAAAATACTTTATATTGAATTAATATAATATTATTAGTTCTGGCGTGTGTTGGAGAAAGTGTCGGATTTGCTTCCCCAAATTGGAATATATGTTCTGCAACTTAATTTTCAAACAACACTTTCCATTTCACTCAGGATGATGACGCGTCATTTTCTCGGGGAGATATGTCTCTCTCTCTCTCTCTCTCTCTCTCTCTCTATATATATATATATATATATATATATATATATATCGCCATTCTCAGTTTCAACAGCATCTAAAAGTCCTTTTTCTGGACTACAAATCTACCTAAAACCAGAACTGAGATGGAACTGAAGCTGGATCATAATTCATTTAGGGGAATATAAATACTAAACAAAACCTAACGGCTTACTTATTACTGA
>NC_046966.1:4681962-4821962 GCF_009769545.1 Cyclopterus lumpus | reverse complement strand
AAAATCTCGTGGCCTCTTGTGCGATCGACCCCTCAACGTCCTGCGATGTGGAAGCGAAAGGCAAATGTCACCCAGAACCCGACGTGAGCTTTCACCGTTGCCTCGCATTGCACCACTGAGATCAAGTGAGAGCGGAATGAGTAAACAACTTGCTTATTCATCTTACCAACCTGCGATGCTCTTATTTCATAATTGATATTCTTTCGTTATTAGGGCAACTGTGTTCCACTTTAAAGTCATCGCTCGTTCCCTCTGAGTAAGGGCTCTGTGTAGTGCCATGTGTTTCCAACGGGGACGACGATTACTAGACTATTGTACTCAATTAAAAGTACTGTTACTTGAAAGACATTTTATTCCAGTAAAAGTACTTGCGAAAAATCAAATGTACTTCGATTAAAAAGTCAAAAGCAGGTCAGTTCAAATGTAGGCCAGAAAATAAATGACATTAAATATCAACATACTCACGAGTGGAACAACATGGACTAACATCACCCCTTATGCCCGAACCAACAACACTCTCCACATCGACAGCCTGATATGGTGATAATAATTCTATCCTAATATCAATTATAATTATAGGACGTATAATCAGCGTAGCCTTACCCAGACAAGTACCCAGAAAAAAAAAGAAAAAAGTGTGGCGTGGTGCAGTAAGCAATAGTGCACTACGTACATTTAATTAACCTTCTTCTACAATATCAAATATACAACCGTTGCAACCACAAACACACATTACAGCAAAAAGAGAGCTGCAGACAGAGACTGCACTGCTCGGCGACGCATCGCTCTCACCTGGAGAATGTGTCGTTGTCCTCACCTGTCTCGAGCGCTGCAAAGCCCTCTTCAATTGGCTCAACTTCTCTGCACACTGTGCCCCGTGCTCTTGGCCCTCGCGTAGAGTTCACTGCTGGAGGATCCACCATGAGCATTTTTTTTTTGCATGAAGCATTTTTTTTTTTGCTCGTTGGTGCATTAAATCTGTGATTAATTGAGCTAGCTGCAACCTTTTTTTCCCTCTATGCAGAGGAATAATAATTCTAACATTAGCCCACGATGGTGCAATTCTTCATTTTATTTCACTATTGTGCATTTTTGGCCTTGGTGCGACACTTGTTTCGCAGCCCCTGACACTTGGGACGTGGAGGTGCACATTGAACGTGCTCCTGTTCTGGCTCCTCTCTTTTTTTCTATTCTCACAAAGTTTATCCAGACTTTTTTTTAATGCAGCTTTTGTTCTTACTCTGGAACAAATGCAACTTTACATTTTAGAAAAGTTCAACAGATTTACAAAAATAGACAAACATCAACTTTATTGATTATAAATATCTAGCTAGCTAGCCAGCTGGCAAGCTTTGACTAGCTAGCCAGCTAGCGAGCTAGTCACTAACTAGAGGTCCTGAGACAGCCGTCACTGCGTCACCTCAGTTGTAAGTAGACCAATCCAGGTGATAGCTAGATACTCATAATCAATGTGGTGAGTATGTTTCTTAGTTTCCTGGCATGTTCACATTATTGATCAATAATGTGTACGTGCCAGAAAACTAAGAAACATACTCACCCCTCGTGCCACTAACGGGCATTCTTTCTGGCCCGGCTCCACGCTCCCTTTCGACTTAGTTTGGAGTTTTGTGTGTCCTTTATAAATGCTTTGTAAGGCATGGATAGTTCTCCCTTTAGATGAGTTCACACAAATTACTTAACAGTTAGCTAACTAGTAACTACCTGAATTAATCATGACATTTATAAATGATTTGTAATGCATAGATAGTCTTCACTTTAGATGAGGTAAAAAAAAAACTGAAAAATACAAATAACTTAACTTACGACTAGTAACTACCTGAATTTATCATGAATTGCAGTATTAAAACACGTTTATAAAGCACATGTTAACATAGTCCCTAACCATTAGTGCACATCTAAGTCATATGTATAAATAAAAAAATGACATTTAAATCATTAAAAAAATTATTTACTAACACTTTATACATTATCTCATTAATCATCTATAAGTCCTTAATAATTGGTTTGTAATATAGGTTACTTAATTTACAAATAGGGAATACATCATTTATAAAGTATGAAAACCCAATCATGAAAAGCATAATAGTCAAGCTTATTAATCAAGAATAAAACATGTATAACTGTTTATGAATTGCATACTAATGAGTGTTGAACATCCATCCATCCATTTTCAATACCGCTTATCCTCATTAGGGTCGCGGGGGCGCTGGAGCCTATCCCAGCTGACATAGGGCGAAGGCAGGGGACACCCTGGACAGGCCGCCAGTCCATCGAGGGCACATGTAGGGACATACAACCATTCACTCTCACATTCACACCTATGGGACATTTAGAGATCAATTAACCTGCAGCATGTCTTTGGACTGTGGGAGGAAGCCGGAGAGCCCGGAGAGAACCCACGCTGCCACGGGGCGATCATGCAAACTCCACACAGAAGGACCGCTCCGACCGGGAATTGAACCCGCGGCCCTCTTGCTGTGAGGCGACAGTTCTAGCCACTACACCACCGTGCAGCCAATTGTTGAACAATGCTTTATAAATGATGAATTAAGTGTTTACTCATACTTAACTAATGGTAAATAGTGTGTAAATATTATAAAGTATTACCCAACTTTGTTAAAGTAAAGTGCTATGAACATTTCATTTGATACTTTCATCCTTGTACAAAAAAACCCCCTAAACTTAAAATAATGACTTGCAGGTGATAGCTTTCCTTGCCTGTAGGTGGTGTACATTGGCATCTACATCTGCACCTCAGTACTGCTGCTGCCATGGATAAAATGATAGATCATCCCGTAGATGACAAACTCATTATAACTGCATCAGACTGCATTATGACAAATGTGTTCAACTGTCATCACATATTATGTCTTAATTGCCTCTTAATACGTTTAAAGTGGACGAAAGCACCTTTTTTGTCCAAATCACCAGTGGAGCGCCACCTTAAACTGTGTGTAATGGACATGTAAATACGAGTGTTCAAAGCAACTAGATGTGCAGGTAGTGTCGGGGAGTTTGGACCGTGGACCAAGCTCAGGTAGAGGTTAGTGTTGGTTACTCACCCCCACCGCCCCCTTTTCATGGAGAGCACATCTGAAATACCAACAGTGACATGTGAAATACAGACAGCAACTCCTATGGCCTCACAGCACAGCGCAGGGTCTCCCCCTTTGTTCCTACGTGTCCCAAAAAACAAATAGAGAAATCTTGCACTTTTTTTACAATCTAAAACGCAATTTGGCCTCAGAAAAATGTGAAACTCACTTTAAAACAGTCTTCCAATACTACCCAGCGTTTATGCTCGTAAGTGTTTGTGTGTGATTGTACACAGTCCATATGTGTGTTTTTGTGTGTGCGTTGAGGTATAGCAGTAAAGAGGGTGTGTATGTAGACAATATACAGTATGCATCATTGTAATAATCCGCCTCTCCAGCCCGATCACAAGCCAAGTATGGAGTGCTACCGCCTGGTAGCACAAAGCACAATGTGAAGGGCATGTGACCACATTAACCTTTTAGACCTAATCTCCTGCGGTCACGAATGAGAGAAAGCAAGAGAGAAAGAGCGATCTGATCTCAGAAAATATTAAAGTTAGAGAGATTTCCAAAAGAAAGCAACAAAGTAAGCAGAGAACAAAACAATTGCCGTATGTTGTGTTGCTCCTTTGAAGCCCTCAGGACTCCGTTTCTATCTACGGTTTTGTTTCGAGACAGACACTCTTGATACAGAAGATTTGCCGTTGAATTGTCAAATAAATCAAATTGAAGCAGAGATCACTGTGCAACACCCCCCGTGGCTTCAAAGCAACAAAGGGACCACAGAGAATAACACTGACATGTTCTCATATCTACACTGACAGCAAAAAATGTCTCTCTTATTTTCGTAGTTAGTTT
Source organism: Cyclopterus lumpus (assembly GCF_009769545.1). Taxonomy (NCBI): domain Eukaryota; kingdom Metazoa; phylum Chordata; class Actinopteri; order Perciformes; family Cyclopteridae; genus Cyclopterus; species Cyclopterus lumpus. The sequence continues at coordinate 4,818,048 of NC_046966.1, read as the reverse complement.
CTTAGCACACTGTCAGTATTCATGCTGAGGGGCCAGCTACATAATAAGCTGGCAATCTCATTGGCTCCGTGACAAAGGTTTATAGTTTTGTCACGCTGGTCTTTTGGCATGAGAGTCAATGGAGCCTTAGGTCAGGATCAGCTGATTTCATTATAACGGAAGTTACTCTATAGCTTCCCAGAGGGGCGACTATTATTAAGCCATTGTTTCCCACTGACCTAGCCATCAATGAATAGCGCTATCTGGATCAAAAAGCTTGGGACAGCATCCTTCCTAAATTATCTGCTTATAGTACCCAAGTCGTCCGCTTTAAATGGTAATAGTTTTGTCAAAATGACAATCATTCTGTCATGCTAGAAGCTCTGTGAGGCACAGTGACGTTTGAGCCTCATGTACAGTACTGTCACTCAAAGCCACACGTGCCAATCTCACGATAGCAAAAAAGGGAAAGTCACCAAAGCATTCGGATTCATAGACTGGGAATAATTTCTTTCAGCGATTTTTATAGCAATCCATCTAATAATAGTCTGACAGATATAGCTGAGTCGTGACCAATGTGGTAGACCGAGAGCCACAAACCGAGCTTTGCAAAAGAACTCGGCCCTCTATAACCTCCACTGCCTCTTCACTCCTTCATTACAGAGCGCTCAGCTCAGGATCTGCGTGTTTGCTTGCATTCAAGCAAAGCTTGTCCACAGAGACAATTTAAACACTTCAGACCTAGTGCTGATGTGTCAATGATGCCCACCCGAATATGAATATAAATAAACTGCCTGCACATAAACTCAGCTGGGAATTTCTCATCGCCTCAGGCAATACACTGTGGCTGCCACTGTACATTTACAGATAGATCCCAATTAATGTAACACCCACTTCCAATGTCCGTGTATTCCTACACTAACTGTGCCATCGGCAGACAGAACAGGCACATGCTAGACATCCATATAACATAAACGTTCCTTGTGTTGCATAACACGATAAACATTGACGTCTTTGTTGGAAACCACACGTCATCACCGTGCCAATCGAAGCCTGGTGACATAGAAGTGAGGTGTATAGCGTAGTAGAAAGAAAGGCCTTATAAAGCGATCCATGAAAACACTTGGTAAACACACACACCATTTCACTAACCCTTACTCAGGACATTGGTACTTTAAAATGGTCAGACGCATAGTGATATTATTATGAACTTCTGCTTTTGCCATTCTTTCTCTAACTCCAAGTCAAGCCCCAATAGTTGCATCGGTCACGCCTCAAACTCGCAGCCCATCTATAATTGCTCTTCCCTGGGTTCACTATGTGTGTGACATGCCGCCCAAGCTTCACCACGGCCCTTGTAAGGGTCTCGGTAGCATTTAGCACTGAAGTGCTACCTTACCCCCTCCCCTTCCTAACTCCCATAGAGACACCTGGTGGCACGGAGACACCTCGGGGTGGCAATATTTAACATGGCGATGTTCGTTTTTTTTCACCCTCCCTTCTTTCAGCGTCACCCATTAACATCCCCCTCCCTGCCCCGGGCTCAATTTACTGTCCAACCATCCAAAGTTGACACACTCGGTGTGCGGTCTTGCGGTGGCATACACACTCTGTCACACACTTGACGTTTGAGCAAGATTGAAGGAAACAAAAGGAAGTAAAGAGTGTTCTCCTGGGAGAGACAGTGGATTGTTTTTGGAGTATAATTTTTTGCATGTTTTCTCTGACAACATGGAGTACGGTTTTTTGACAGGATTCCTCGTGGTTTTGTTGATACACCACTGCATGTCTGAAGGTAGGGTGGCATTATATAAATAGTCTTGATTATCTATGTGATGATATCTTTGTATTTTGTATATCCTCCAAACCGCAAATGTACTTAATAATTTCCAATAGACTTACATCTACAAATGATGTGCTTAGGACCTTTAACTAATGCTTCTGTCTTCAGTGAATAATGGCATTATCAAGCAAACAATGGTGAGGACACAGAATGTTGTTATATAGTTGCTGTTATACAGGATTTGCAACAAATATGGTGCCACATATGGCATTGTAATCAATAATATAATCATAACTATAATCCTTGGAGCAGTTCATTGGACATTCCCTAATCATAACACACACCCATGGTCACATATTCTAGGTGTGTCTGACGATTACAGCTGCTACAAAACACCATCAATATTTGATGCTATCTCCTCAGGTCCGTCTACCTCCATCCAATCCTCCACAGCGGTCACCTTGACTGATGGCCCAGCCACACCCCAGGAGCTAGAGCTGCCGCCTGCAGAGGTGGTACCCGCAGTGGCCCCCCCTAGCCTGAAGGAGGTGCAGCAGGCCGTGCAGGAGGCCTCAGAGCAGGTGGAGAGCCGTGGGGCAGAGGAAGTGCTGAAGGAGCTGCTGGAGAGGGTGGTGGAGGCAGCTCGGGGGCAGGTGGAAGTAGGAGGTGAAGCGAAAGCTGATGAGGAAGCAGTGCGGGAGGCGGCCGAGGAGGATGCCCCCGAGGCTAAAAAAGGAGAAACGGAAGCTCACACAGAGGCTGTGATGTTGGAGCAGGCAGTGGAGGAGGTGGAGGGCGAAGATATTGGCACAGAGGGGGGATATAATGGTGCCGGAGAGGAGCAGGAGGTCATGGTGGTGGATGTATTGGAAGTTATAGCTGAGGCGGGCGAAGAGGTTGTCGAAGGTGACGGGGAGACCATGGCTGGATCTGAGGAGGACACCACAGCGGGCGTAGAGGCAGATATAGTGGAGGTAAACGATGAGTCTCTGGGCACAGAAGTCAGTCAGAGGATTGTAGAAGACACTGTGGTTGCGTTAGAAGAGACAGGAGGGTATTTGGAGGTTGGGGAGGCCGGGCCGGAGGATGGCGAAGAGCAGGCTGTGTTGTCAGAAGAAAAAGGAGCAGCTGAAACAGAAACGCAGGAGGTGGAGGAAACCCCAGCTGTTGTGGAGGTGGCAACAGGCGGCGAGCTGGAGACTGTGGTAGAGTCTGAACCCAGCCTGGTGGTGGCTGGCGTGGAGCAGATAGGGGACATGTGGGGAAATGGAGAAACCCAGGTCGATGAATTGGAAGGTGATGCCATAGTCCCACATTCTGATGAATTGGAGATAGAGACCACACACAAGGCAGTAGGGGAGCCAGTAGAGGAGCTAAACATACCGAAGGATGACGAAGGACCGGAGGTAGAGGAAGAACAGGGCCATCTGGCGGTGGGGGGAGGAGCTGCGGAAGACGTAGAGGCAGAAGGTACCGAAGTGGGGGAAGCGAGCGTAATCAAGGGAGAATCAGTGGCGCTGGAGAATGAGGGAGGTGACCAACCAGCAGGAGAAGAGGAGAAGATTGCTCTGGAGACCTCACATAGCAGTGAAAAAGAGGATCAAGGTGAGATATCTGTTGTGGCCTAAAGAAATTAGGCCTCTGTGAGGTGGTCTGAGGCTGGCACCAAATGAACCAAATGTCCAAAATCCCAAGAAATCCAAATCTTCTAGTCGATATTTCTTCCCATTGTATTAATGAGCATCATATTTCGGCTCACTTTACTTTCAGCACATCTCTTATCTAATGATAATATAACATCTGAATTGTTGAATATGTAAAACCTGTTCATTATTTGGGTCACAAAAACCTAAAACTGCAATGGCATTTGTCTTTAAACATTCAGTTGCATTAGACTCAGCAACTTTGGCTGAGCTCGCATTGTTTGCATCTTAACCTACTTTAAGATAGGAAAGCTCTTAAATTAAGATTATAAGCTCCTTTTTTACACTTTACCATCATATTGGTTAGCAGCCCGTGTCCTGAAGAACCAAAGCGAAACATTCAACATTTGCTGCTCTGGTTGGATTGGGAAACGACTGAGGTTTTGACATGTTTTCGACAAGGTTTTGGTAGAAAACGCTTGAGAAAATGTTTACTCTGAATATCCTGACACGAAAACATTAATTATTTATCAGTCGAAACTTCTAAAACAATCTCTCAAAGCCCGATGGTTGTTGTGACGCATGCAAAAAGACTGGTATCCTAAATACGCATGCAGCTCTGTGAAGACAAGTCATGAACCACCTTCCAATCTCAGCTGCAGCACATCTATGCATTATCCTACATTCCATAGGTCCACTCGACAAACCCTAAACCTTGACCTCTCGGCTTCATTTTCATGTGTGTGCTACATACCAAACCTAGAAGTGCCGGTGATCTCTGCCCCAGAGCCGGAGGACGGCGATGAGGCCTCCATGGAGCCGAGCCCCGAGAACCAGGCTCCCACCCCCGGACCATCCCTAGGTGGGGTGGAGCCTGGAGAAAATGCCCTTGGCGAGGAGACACCCAACAAGGGCATTGAGATCCTTGCCCCAACTGAGGACCTTTCGCCACATGACCCCGTTGAGGCCCAACCAACACTGGATCATATTGTGAAGGATGTTCTAGTTGAAATCCCTCAGGCAGAAGGGGAGGAACCAGGGGAGGCCAATGAGCTGGTGGAAGATGCAGCCGGAAACAAAGGTAAAATGGAACATAAAAAGATTTCAAAATATAAAAGGAAAGAACAATATATATATTACAGTTGACGCCCCTATTTACTCTTGTGGTATTGATCATTATTCCTTAATTAAGGGTAGGCTCCCCAGGTCCCCCAATAGGGTGAACATTTAACCTATACAGTATATCGCCATGAAACTTAGTTACATTTATTTATTTTTCTGAAATGTTACGTTAAAATATGCAAATTAGGCATTATCTTATGCTAACTTTTGTTCAGGAGAAATCTACAATAGACAAAGCAGTAAAATAAAAATGTATACGTGTATTTTGGATGTTTTCTTTCCACTAGTCTGAAGAAAAGACGTGTTATGAAAGCAAAATAACCTGACATCTCAAAATTGATCAATTGATGTTCTCACCAGCAGTGTCTCATTTTAGGAACAATTTGAGGGGAGTTTAACTTGAAAGCAAAAAATGATACACACTCTTCTCAAGTGCAGTTTTAGGACTTGCATATCTGGCAAAGGAAAATGGGCTTTAGGTATATATTACAGCAGATTTTCTGCAGCTTAAAACTTGGGTAGAGTGGAGAATATGAAAACAGATCATCATCGTGCTTCTGCCAGCGAAATATGCAGATGGCCAAGTTGATGTTTTTCCATATGAATAAACAGTGGAGCAGGCTGACTACACACTGACTGGTGGGGAAGACCAGCAAGTTGGGACTCTCCCGTCACATTATTCTGCCTCATCGTAACGGACGGGACGTATTTACTCTATACGGTCTCTCTGCCCCCTATGCACCAAACACATGGCTCATAAACAGCTTGTAAAATGACATGACAATAGAGAAAGTGGGTATTTTTTCTTTCTTTTTTTTCCTGGAAAGCTTCAATGTGATAGTGTGAAACAGATGGAATGTTGGAGTACAGCCTCCTTTATGTGCAGATGAGGGGGACAGTTGATTTAGCCGTTGCAAGGCGTTGTGTGCATCAGATGTCAAAGTTTCCTCCTCGTCTGCCCTCCCTTTTATTGCTCTCTCTCTCTCTCTCTCTCTCTCTCTCTTTCTCTCTCTGCCTTAATGCATCGTTTAGAGACAAGTGAGCAGGGCCTGGAGGCATGGAAGATTGGGGCTATTTCTGCTGCAGCCTTCCTGGTTTTGGAGACCGTTATCATCATTATCTATATCCTCAAATGTCGTAACAAAAACAGGTAGGCAGCACCGGTTTCGGGGCACACAAGGAACACAGACTTAACAAAAGGGGTTATTTCATAGCCTATCATTTTGTGGCTCAGATTCTAGACAGTATTATTACCTGTAGCCTGCCATCCATTGACATAATGAGCTACTTTATACATCCAAGAGCCTCGTACGCAGAAATAGATTTTCATTCCAACCTAATCTTACCCTACTCGATAATTTTTTAAAATTTTTTATGGATCAGTCTTTTTAAAAAAGACTCTTTTTTTGCCTCTTTACTTTTTATGAATGGTTATCAAAATAAAACTTGGTCTGCATTCGCACAAGTACCCACCATATCTCTAATAGCAGAAAATAAGCCATCTGATTGGTAGCTGTAGCACCGGCAGCGCTACAGTCACAGATGGGACTTACAGCAGTGTTGGTACATGATTGCTTCTGATGTTGCACAAGCTGCCGCTAACATTTTCCACGCTGATAGATGGTGACATGAGGAGACTGTGCCCAGTATTGGTTCAGTATTTCTCTCGCAAAAGAAAAAGGCCTTTCAGTAATATGCTGTACTGGTTTTTTTGATTATTTTTCCACATGAAACAACACAGCATGCAGTTAATTTGTGGACGGGCAACAGTCAGCAACAGCAGTAATATCTAAGATTTGTTGTTGTTGTTTGTGTGTGTGTGTGTGTGTGCGTGCGTGCGTGCAGTGCCCCATCCCTCCAGCGGGCGTGTGAGGAAGGGTGTGTTGAACCGGAGGCAGCTACGGGAGGCGACTGCAGCGACGACACACTTCCTGCAGGCAATGGGGACGCTCAACAGTATGTTCACACGTAAACATCCATCTCACATCTGTATCGGTTACATAGATAGAGACATACAGATGGATTATAGATAAAAAGTTCTACATGACATTCGGAACCACGAACGCAGAGAAAGACGGAACGGAAACACGACCACCTTCGTCCACAGGGGGCGCCAAAGTCAACGCAAAAGGAGCGTTCCTCATAGTGGCTTTAATATAGCAAAGAAAGGGCTCATTGTTGGCCTTGATCTAATAATCTCCAAACATTGCTCTGCTAGATTTATTGGGAGCTGTAAGTACACCACGTAGGTCTTTTGTCTGATTGAAATTATTTCAAGGTTTCATTTCCTGGGCTACGTGGTTTACATCTCACTGAGCTCAGAGAGTGGGCCCACTTATTTGCTAGATTCCCCCCGAGAGTTTTTTCTGCGACCACCAAACTGACTTCTATCTATCTCAGTCACGAGAAGGATGTCAGGCCTGCCCGTCGCCACCCGACTACATGTTGTGCACTGACCTGCAATCTTGAGGTTCAGAGGAACCACCAGCTGTGTGCTTTTCAGCTGATACCCTCCAGGCTAAGCTATGTGTTCAGGAGGCTGCTAGCTGGGTCACATGAGAGTGTGAGTCCTGTGAACTGAGTAATACCAGTATTATTCCTAATCAGACTAGCAAGGTTCGGATCAATATTAAGCTAAAGGTGTGCGTGTGCGTGAGGAGCGACCATGTGGAAGTACGGGGGTCTGACGTGTGCATAGCACAGGCAATAACAAAGCAACATTGAATTATTAAACACATCTTGAAACGTGTCCTTGCTAAGAGATGCTATAGCAGCAGTGAGAATCCAGTTGCCATTGAAAGAGGGAATCACTGAAAGCATTGCTGACAAACCTCAAAAGCCACTTTTAAAACTGCACATATTTAGCAGTAGTCTCAACAACCACGGCACAAAGGGCTCCTCCTTGTACACACCAGAAACCAGATTCAGTGAGTGTAGATGAACTGTGGAAGCCAGTCATGTGCATTGGCTTGATGTTTTTTCACCCTGGCAAATAAGGGCGATATCGGTTTATATAACAGATAAGTGGTGCAAACCAAAGATATCAGTTTGCACATACTCTGTATATCAATATAGGCTCCTCAGAATTATAATGGACTGCAGTATTTGCAAGAGGCAAATGGTGGGTTTTCACCAGGTGGCAACCTCGGCTTCTGAAAGGTGTAGCCAATGTGGAAGTGCCATACACTTGCATTCTCACTAATGGAAAGCAGGGGGAGGGAAAAGTCAGATTGTATAGAAGTCTATGAGAAAATTACCCTAAATCTCTCTTTGTTTCTTCCCTCAAAGTAAACATTGTAAACATGAGTTTATGGTATCAATCGCTAGGTCCAAGTCTTCTACAAGCATGATATTCATTTAGTAAATTATGGTCCCATTTAATGTAAAATAGACAATAACGTATGGGTATGCTTTAGGTCGGGTTACCTAGTGATTGACAGGTCGCTACCGCTTGCAAAACAGCAGTCCACAAACGAATGGGTGGCATCACGATGACTTCATCCTCTTCTTATATGCAGTTTATGGTTTGCACCATGCATCTAGCCACTTGGCAAACAGAACGGCAGTGATGAAGGATTTGAAATGGAGAATATTGGTCATCAAGCATGATTGATACATTTAAAATAAAGAAATGTGAGCTATACAACTGAGAGTTGTATAGCTCAAGGCGGGATGGCGCTTTGTAGCTGTCGTGCAGCCAACTGTTAGCAAACACATTTTAAAAAGACTTGGAAAAGCTTCAAAATTCTCGAGGGGGTATATTTACTGACGTATTCCATATTGTAGAACAACACGTTAAAATCTCTTACGCTTGTGTTAACCGCAGACCTTATTTCAGGCAACTACCCAATAACCCTTGCAGGCCGTTCCTGCAGCGCTCGACTGTGCACCATGCCAGAGGTAGTAATGAATGACTTAAATGACAATGCATTCTGGGTAAGGTGCAGCCCTTCAGCGTACATGCTCTGTACATGAAGAATCATACTTAATATGGCAGTTTGGATAGCCTTGAGGGTAAATCTACCGGGGCATATTTAAAACGCATGCAGCACTTTTAGAACGCCGTCACCTGCAATCAGTCGATGATATCCACTGATCTATTTATATCCAGGTGTGTCATTACCTCCCAGCGTATATCTCCTTCCACCACAGTTTGCAAATGCTTCTCCATCTGGTGCATCATTAAATAAAACAGACCCCGCGGTTACAATATTAGCATTCGCTCACAGCGTGTACAACAGCAGTTTGACGGCCATTACGAAAACACCAAATGAAGTCGTGTTTGTGTTTTTACCGGCCCCCTAAGTACACCGCGAGAACCAGCCTGCCTTTTGTTCTCGTGCAGAGCGAAAGCAGATGTTCTCTTCTTCTGTGGAACAGAACTCTCTCTCTCTCCGCTGTCGACCCAACTGTTACATGGCTGACATCCGCCCCCGTGTGTGTCCTCTCTACCAGGATAGCAGCACTCGACGCATCTGACGTCGCTTCGACCCTGGCCCGAAGCAAAGAGCAGCACCAAGAGGGGCGCGCGACAGCCATGTCCAACCTCCCGCCCAGCTCAGCAGAGGAGTCGGCCAGCACCGGGCCAGGACCGGACTCCTCGCAAGACCTCAGGACTTCCATTCTCTAGGGGATCCAACCGTTCCCTCTGTTTCCGCTGTATCGAAAAAAAACAAAACAAACATGATTTTAAAAAGCCACTTTGCCAACCCTGTACCCGACCCGCCCTATGTTCTCAAACCCTAACCAACCCAACGCTGACTGCCTTGGATTCTGACTGTAATGACTACTGTACATGTAACAACATTTGCATGTTGGTGTTCAGGACTGCGTGTCTGCGACTGTCCAATGAAAGACAGCGACGCTGTCACATGTTTGGCATGTGTGAACGTGCGGAAGTAAGGGTGTGCATAAACCCGTCGGGATGAGTGAAGAGTAAGAGCGTGTTTTAAAATACTCTGTGTGCATGCGTGTGTGTGTGTGTGTGTAAATGGGATGAAAAAAAAAAGGTGTCACGACTCTAATTTGATTTGAATAAAATGTTGAGGGAAGGTTCTTCACGCTGACCACATCAGACATGATGTAGAAACAGGGCAGTGGGTACGAACAATTTTTTATCAGTGACTCACAAAGAGCATTGGCGGTAACGCAGAGTGCCGTATCTGCACGGCCTCATTAAAATGAACAACACCAGCTAGCAAGAAGAAGGAAGAAAAAAAGAAAAGAAAAGAAAATGTCATTATTGACACGATGTTTAAAACTTGACTTTTAACTTTGTATCATCGTTTGTGATCCGAAACAGTACCAAATAAAAAAAATGAGACTGTTGAATGTGTGCGTTGGCTTTTTTTGTTTGTTGCAATGTCGGTATTTTTCCAAATCAAGAACGCTAATCATGTCACCAGAAGGAACCAGTGACCCCCCCCCCCCCCCCAGACACCTATCTGTCCCCACAGCTAACAAACCATCGGCGTGTAGTTGAAGGGCACTCGTTAACGGAAAATCTCACAGTCGATTCTTTTATTACTCGAGTGACCACACAGACGGGCGTCATTTGGGTTGTGATCATAAGGCCTATGAAAGAATGTTTGAAAGATCTTACACAAGCTCCAGAGAGGTCGGGTCATGCGCTCAGTAGCTATTTAAGCCAAGAGGGGGGAATGAGCCGACTCCTGGGGGGCTACAGTTCTGCAGAAAGAGAGGAGCAGCATGCACAGTCAGAGGTAGGGGAAGCACACAACACTGACGCGTTTGTTTTTTCACATAATGAACTGTAGAATGCAATAAGTGTTAAAGTGTTTTTTTTAATTGGTAACTTAACTGGTAGCTGAACTGTTTGTTTGAGAAAAAAAAAAAAAAAAACTCACTCCATTCATTCATTCATCATCAATAAGCTTCAAAAGACAAGAAAATCTAACCGCGGAAGAAAAAAAAAAAACCGAAGAAAAAAGGTTGAAGCAAATAGTCGCTTTCCGTCTGTTGTTGAAAGCATTTCTGAACTTGTAAGAGTCGAGAGCTAATGACTTTGTGAATTATGAATAAGCACTCGCATTGCCTGCAGGGGCGTGTAAGAAGTGAAGTTTCGGAATAATGTTAAGACAATTGGCTTTAACAAGAGAACACGGAGCATGTCTGACTCTCCCTGGGTGATGGGATCGGCTCCGGCCGCCTTATGGCCCGAGATAAGTGGTTTAAAAAAAGATGGCTGGATGTAAAACAACAATTCTCAACATGGAAAAAAAAAAAGAAGTGTCTCCTCCATCTTTGCGTTTCTGAAATTCCTAACCTATTTTATCCTCACTTCATTCTCCCCATCTCACCTCGTGTACACCCTCCTCTCCTCCGGATGTTTTGGGGTATAGCAGCATGTGGCGAGCGGCTCTCCTGCTGGCGACCCTGTCCGTCACCCTAACGCTGGCCCAGTTCCCCCGGGAGTGCGTCACCCCCGCGGGGCTGCAGAGCGGCCAGTGCTGCCCGTTCGCCGCGGGAACTGTGGGGGACGAGTGTGGCTCCGGCACGGGCCGGGGGCAGTGTGTGGCCATCGCGGCAGACAACCGGCGCCACGGGCCCCAGTACCCTTACGCCGGGCGCGACGACCGAGAAAGGTGGCCGCTGAGATTTTTCAACCGCACCTGCCAGTGCAACGGGAATTTCAGTGGCTATAACTGCGGGCAGTGTCGACACGGCCTGACAGGACCAAACTGTGATCAGAGGATCTCTGTGGGTAAGAGGATGGAGGTCTGGGCCTTTAAAGATGTATAGGGAAATATGGCCAAGCATTTTTTATTCTAAGAAAAGTGTGTTCATTTTTAATAGCATTCTTCTCTCCTCGTCTCTTCCCTCGTTCCTCCCACACCTTAAAACCCCCTTATTCTCCCTCTCCCTTTCCCTCTCTCCCTCTCCCTGCCCTCCTGTCTCCCTCTTCCCCCTTAACCTCCCTCCAGTCAGGAGGAATATCATGCAGATGAGCACAGCAGAGAAGCAGGCGTTTGTGAACGCTTTGGACCGAGCTAAGAGGACGGTCCACCCCGACCTGGTCGTCTGCACACGGCGGTACAACACAGATATATATATATATATATATATATACACATATATTACAATCATTCTGTATGGACTTTAGGATTTTCAAATTGGTTTTATGGTAATTAGGAAGGAGATTGATCGCTATTCAGCCAGTCTTTGTATGACCACCACGGGAACAGACAGTCGAGCTTCGCCCAAAGGCCTGCAGGCTCAGTGTAGCTGAGTTTGGCAGTTGAAAGCCCCAGTAATACAGCTAAAGGCGACCCCATGCTGTGTTTTAAAAGTTATCAGGGAATTCAGGAAATTTCTCGTGGCAGCTTTCTGCCTAAGCAGCAGGTGGAAGTGCAAATGATCAGTAAAAGGGTTTAGCGAAGCTCCTTTTAGTTCAACGAAAAAATATTCTCACACGAATACCTAACAAATGTGAGGTTGTTTTTTTTTGCTTTGAAAAACAAGAAGATAAACAAGGCTATTTGATTTCATGTCGGGGAATAAAAGAAGAAAAAAGAAGAAGAAACACAACGTGTCATTTATCCCGCTGCTCCTCTCATCTGTAGGTACCAGGAGGTGTTTGGTCCCGATGGCAACACCCCGCAGTTTGAGAACATCACCATTTACAACTACTTTGTCTGGAGCCACTATTACTCTGTCAGTAAAACATACCTGGGGCCGGGCCAGAGCAGCTTTGGAGGCGTCGACTTCTCCCACGAGGGCCCGGGTTTTGTCACCTGGCATCGATTTCATCTGCTGCAACTGGAGCGAGACATGCAGGTGAGAATAGAGACGGGCCGGGGGAGATGAAGGGGGGAAGGGGAAAAAAGAAAAGGGGAAAAGAGAGGTGGCTTTTGGGCTGATGGAGTGATGGAGGAAGTGAGGGTGGGAGAAAGGATGATGAGGGGAGGAAGGAAAGACTACGAGTATTTGAAGAGATGGAGACGGAGCGGAAAGCCATCCTGCAGGCGAAAGGGGGGGAAAGAGGGAGGAGGGCGGATGGAGGTAAAAGGGATGTATACCAAAGGTTTCCACCTTTTGTAAGAAAATGAGAGAAGTAGTTGAAAATAATGCAGGATTGAAAGTTCAAAGACAGTGGAATACAATAAAGGGAGGAGGAGATTAAACAGCATTGCTTAATTAATCTAACAATAATTTAGGGATTTAGATTTTTCTTACACATGTGTTGATTGATCCACCCGTGAACATCTCTGCAGGACATGCTGGGCAACCCAACCTTCGCCCTGCCCTACTGGAACTTTGCCATCGGAGGCAGTGAGTGCGACATCTGCACCGACGAGCTGCTCGGAGCCAGGAGCTCCTTCGACATGAGCTCCATCAGCTCCAACTCTGTGTTCTCCCAATGGAGGGTCATCTGTGAGAGCGTGGAAGACTACGACTCTTTGGGCACCGTGTGCAACAGTAAGGGCCGCTGCAGTAATGCACACTGTACCCAATACGTTCCCATCCCAACTCATCACCTACTGACGCTTTGTCAGATGGAAACTCAGTCAAACGTTTACTTAAACGTAAGACGTAGTCAAGTAAAAGGTAAACTCAGTACGTAGACTGAGTAAAACGTGAACTAAGTAAAACATAAACTAAGTAAAACGTGAACAACTATGTAAACTAAGTAAAACGTAAACTCAGTACGTAAACTATGTCAAACAAAACTTAGTAAAGCTTAAACTAAGTCTAAGTAAACTAAGTAAAACTATGTAAACTAAGTAAAACTAAGTACGTAAACTATGTAAAACAAAACTTAGTAAAGCTTAAACTAAGTACTTAAACTAAGTAAAATGTAAACTAAGTACGTAAACTAAGTAAAACATGAACTATGTAAACTAAGTAAAACTAAGTACATAAACTATGTAAAACAAAACTTAGTAAAGCTTAAACTAAGTACTTAAACTAAGTAAAACTTAAACTAAGAACGTAAACTAGGTAAAATGTAAACTAAGTAAAACATGACCAAACTATGTAAACTAAGTAAAACATGAACAAGCTATCTAAACTAAGTAAAACGTAAACTCAGTACGTAAACTATGTAAAACAAAACTTACTCTAAAAACTAAGTATGTAAACCAAGAAAAATGTAAACTAAGTATGTGAACTAAGTAAAACTTAAGCAACGTAACATGAGTATGGAAAACACGTAACCAACATCACTAACAAATCTTCAAAATATCTCAACCTCATTTCCAGTCACTTTGTTTTTTTCCACTTCCTCTCCCTCCCGGACACGGCTTGGGTTTACGTTGTCTTTACGTGAAAGCCGGGTGCGTCTCATACAGATGCTAAAGGGTGCCTTGCGTGTCGCTATCGGACAGCGAGGGACGCAACAAAGCATCTGTATTCGGCGCCCCGGCTGCTGCACCACACCGTGGTGTGTTGTGTTGATATACAGCGTAGCCACAGCTGCATCAGAAAAGAGGACAAAGTAGCTCGTAAAAAGCGCATGTAGAACACAAGCTGCTATAAATAATACCTCACTGCTGTTGTGCCACATTCTATATCGCTCTGCACTACCAGCGTTTGTCTGAGACGAGTCGATTTGTTGAGCAACTTCTTTGGAGTTGCCGTGTGCATCCACACGGCACTACATCCTAAAAGACTTGGACTTTGAGCCGTTTCCTCACTGGGCCTAATTTCTCTATTGCAGTTTCCCCAAGAGTTAATTCCCAATGGGTCGAGCGGTTTAGATCAGAATAAGGCAACTCTGTGTAACGCTGTAAGCTCGACTTTACGTGATCAGATTTGCGAGGATTGGATCTCATTCCACACTGGCACCAGATTACAACCCTAAATCACTACTTTTCCCACACCTAATCCATAAAATTTTTCTTTTTTTTGTGGAATAATGGAAGAATATCAAATCTTTTTAATCTTTAGCGCAGAGCTTTATTACAAACACATTAAAGGGGGTTCCTTTTGAACAAATGCATACGTAGCAGAAGGGAATTTGACAACAGGTAGAACATGTGAGTTGCCAACGTGTGAGCGATCTGTCTCATTAATCCCCTTAGAGAGTCGTGACAGGACTGGTATTTCCTGCATCAACAAGCAACATCTCCCTAAATGGGTTATGGGGGGGGGGCTCATTTGTGCATGTGCTCGTTGAAGACAGGAATCTAGCAGTCTACGGGTTCCTTTGATCTTAGGGAATAATCTTCAAACAGACAGACAGTTATGTAGCTTGAGTTTGTGTGTGTGCTTTTGTATGTGTGGGATAGAAAGTACAACAACAAAAAAAAGGAAAAAAGAGATCATGCATGCGAGAGGGAAGAAGAAAAATAGTTATTTTCAGTCACGGGGGCTCCCACTCACTACTGTTGACTTTTAGTGAATAATTTAAGCAGGAAAACCGCCGTCCTGTCATGTTTAAGACTGCTAAACTATTCTAGTCTAGAATTAGAAAGTAGTTCAAAAATGCTACATTTCTAATCGTCTTTTCTTTCCATTTCTGTTGGGACCAATGGCCTGAATCTTAACTGCAATGCCCCACAAACCAACTATAGCCATCGCCTCGCCGTTGTATCCCTCCGCCAACCAGTCATGTTGCAGTTTACATCCACGTCTGTCCAAAAGGTCTCTACTTTATCGTGTTGTGCCATTGGACAACACTCGTTTCGTGAGGGCACAGTGACCTTTGACCAACAAATCTTAATCAGATGTTTGTCTCAGATTCCCTGCAGGCGTCCCTGAGGTATCGCGCTCACAAGATCGATCTGAATGATCTTTCGTCTGTAACTACGCTGCACTAGAGCGAGATAACATTACCTCTGACCTCTGGTTCCCTCCTTATCCCTAAGGCACAGAGACCAGCCCCATCACGAGGAACCCAGCGGGCAACGTGGAACGCCCCATGGTGCAGCGGCTGCCGGAGCCAAAGGACGTGTTGGACTGTCTGGAGCTCAACGCCTTCGACACGCCGCCGTACTACTCCACCTCCTCCGAGAGCTTCAGGAACACCATTGAAGGTGCACAGTTATGCGTCGGGTTCAGGCTTAGAACATCCTTCCATTAACATTTGGAGGATAATAAGGCTGGACCTTCCAATCACATGGACACGCCGCTGGCTCCAACACATACATAACATGTGTTGCTTTCTAATGTCGGTAAATCAGAGCGTTGAATTTTCTGCTCTTTCGTGTTTTTTTTTCAAGGCTACAGCGCCCCCCAGGGGACGTACGACCCAGTGATCCGCAGCCTCCATAACTTGGCCCATCTCTTCCTCAACGGGACCGGCGGACAGACTCACCTCTCGCCCAACGATCCCATCTTCGTCCTGCTGCACACTTTCACCGATGCGATCTTCGACGAGTGGCTCGGCAGACACCAACCAGGTACGTCAAGACTGAGCTGGATACGGGGGGCAAACTCTGTAGAATATAGAAATGATCCGATGTGTCCTCGTCCTGCAGGCGAAGTGGTGTACCCCGAGGAGAACGCTCCTATCGGGCACAACCGGAGATTCAACATGGTTCCCTTCTGGCCACCCGTCACCAACGCCGAGATGTTCGTCTCGGCCCCAGAAAACCTGGGGTACTCCTATGAGGTCCAGTGGCCAGGTGAGTAGCGGCACATTCGTGTGTGCACAAATCCCAATCAATCAATGACCCAATCATGACCTCCACCCACCCCACCTCCTCTCTTCACCCCGCAGCTCGTGCCTACACCCTGTCTGAGATCATCACCATAGCCATCGTAGCGGCTGTGCTGGTGGTGGCGGTGGTGGGCGGCGTCATCGCCTGCGCCGTGCGCGCCCGCTCCTACCGCTCGGCCGAGGCCCTGGAGCCGCTGCTGGGAGAGACGTTCCGGTGCTACTCGGAGGACGACCGGAGGCTGGACAAATCGCAGTCCGTCGTCTAAAGCCACGCCTCTCCCGGAGAGGCCTTAACATGTGCACGCGTTCCATTGTTTTTTAATTACTTCTTCTAATAAAGTCGAGCTGGTTTTGAACCCAGAGTCTGTGTGTCTGTGTCATTGTATTTGGTATAAATTGTTGTCAGAGTCAGCTGTCAACTATTTCTCCTGCATAGGGTCCCCTTTATCAGCTCCTAACTTATGTGTACTCATGCAGACACAGTTCATCTATCTGTAAGATGAATAGCGACAGTCCTATTGGGTTGGATGTTGCTGCTCCATTCATTGTGCATTTAATCTGGGCCCATTTCCATGTGAATAATATGCCCTGGTGTTCGGTATGAACAGACTACAGACGGGTCTTAATTTAGAGGACTTTACTGCAGGCGCAAATGTGCTCGTCTGAAGCCTGGAGGCTCAACAGCAAACCACTTAGATGTAATGTTGCTTCTCAGCGATGAGTCAGATCGAGTCCTTGCAAATGTCCTCATGCCTTCATAGAAGCACACACACACTCACACACACACACACACAGACACACGCACGCACACACACACACCGCCCTCATGTGGACATAACACATTACTGCTGCAGTATGAGTCATGTGCTTGTAACAATGTAAAAAGCAAAGCATTGATTTTATTGATGCAGATATTCTTACATTTTTGACACCTTCGACCTGCAATGTGCTGGACGTCGTGTAGACCTGCAGTATGTTTGTGGTTGTTTTGAGACTCAGCACTGGACTGAACTGCTTAGGAATGGCATGTTTTGCAGTGCATGCTGGTATCTTGAAATAGAATCTCATGGGAATGTGGGAAAATATGAAGATACTTTTTTTATTTTTTGGGGTGTTCAGTTGGCTTGTTCTCTCACTCCGCACCAGCAGGTTACACTGACTGACTAATCAATATGGAAAGATGGGACAGTCTCACACACACGGAACATTCCACTGCTACCCTCCTGAGAAAGAGAGAGAGAGAGAGGGAGAAAGAGAGAGAGAGAGAGAGAGAGAGAGAGAGAGAGAGAGAGAGAGGATCATTAGCGCCTTTCATGGCGAGTGTGTGCTCTCTCGTGGAAGTCCTCAAGCTGTAGAAGAGAACCAGAATTCATGACAGCTTTGCAGCCACAGTGCAGAGGCCCAACCGTAGGATCTATATATACGATGGAGAAGAGGCTGAGAAGAAAAGAAAGGTCCCGTTGCCAGTGGCCTGCTGGTGTATTCTTCATGAATGTTTTTGAGGGAAAGGGAATTTGAGCTGGCTGTAAAAAAAAAAAGAACAGGGAGACTTCAATGCATCTGGCCCCCTGCGACTCCCACGAGGGTTGTATTAAAACCAAATGAAGCTCACATTATTTGAAAAGTATTACAAAAACTGAATTAAAATAGTAAAGAATATATAGATTTGGTTTTGGATTCCAAACAAGGAGAAGATAAAAGAGTTTCACATTTCACAAAACGAAGAAAAAACATAATTTTGTGGGAAACATTCTGGTTAAATGCACGAAAAAGCATTTGATTCATCTTAAAAAAAAAACCTTTTTCACGCCAGCCTCCAGGCAACGTAATTGTTCATCTGGAGGAGGATAAACCAGACCGCGATGGCGGGGTTTCAATAAAGCTTACAATGTGAACAGATGGCTTTGATTAATGTGCAGGCTCCTGACAGGATCTCCCTAGATGACTCCTATTTCCTAAATGAGACATTTGTGTGCAAATGTCTTGTTTGTCAGGTTGTCGATGGTAAGTCCGGTAATTAAAGTAGACATTCTGTGCATTTATAAGATTACGACAAAAAAAGGAACAGGTCTCCATTGTCCTATAAGTTTAGTCTCCAACTGACTCCGGAAAGTAACTAAATACATTTATTCAAATACTGTGCTAAAGTGCAGTTTTGAAGTACTTGTACTTTCTGCTGGTTCCTATGAATAGTGCACTTTTATTCTTTCTCCAGTGCATTTATTTCTGATACCTTTAATTTTTCTTTTGCAGATTGACACTAATGATACAAATGAACTTTAAATGAATTCACAAGCAGCAGGATATAGAGTACGTGAAATCAGCCCCACCTGTAGCAGCTACAATATTAAAGTGATGAACACATTAATTCATGTAAAAAAGACATTATTCTGAAATTCCTCGCGAGTACTTTTACTACTGCCACTTTGTTAAGTGTGTCTACTCTGTCAAACGTGTCGCTGCCTCTCCTGTTGTCCCCCACTCTGTGATTTACTGCTGCCCTGTCACTCCATGATGTACTGCGCGACACGCACTCACTAAAGCCGAGTGATCTTGAATAAGCGCTCATGTTTGACAAAGAGAGAGCAAGAGAGAGAGAGAGAGAGAGAGAGAGACACACACAAAAAGCATAATCACCACAATAAAACAGACCCTGTGGCAAAAATTCAGCTCGCCTGCTTTTGGAATTAATAAATTATGCGAAAAAAGGATTTCTGCGCGTCTCCTTAAAGAAACGTAACCGCGGGCAGAGACGTCCTCATTAGAGTCTCAGATTAGACTTCTGAAGGGGTCAAACCGTGAGAGCACAAGCGTGCCTCCTCTAGGCCTCTGCTACATCACACACACACACACACACACACACACACACACACACACGCACACACACACACACACACGCAAACACACACGCATGCAGACACACACACACGCATGCAAGCACCCACATACAGACGCACGCACACACATACAGACGCATGCATGCACGCACGCACACTCGCACCCACACACACACACATACAGATGCACGCACACACACATACACACACGCAGACACACACACACACACAGACACACATGCAAACACACACCGGCACACAGACAAACACACCCAGACACACACGCACACAAGCACCCATACAGACCCACGCACACAGACGCACACACACACACACACACAGACGCACGCACACACGCAGACACACACACACACACATACACGCGCACGCACACACACACGCACGTAGACACACACACGCACACACGTAGACACAGAGGTACATCAGGGAAGGAAGTGACGACTGTGGGTCAGTGGTTAGCAGGTCCGTCCTTCAATCAGGGGGTTGGTGGTTCAATCCCGCCCTAGTCGATGTGTCCTTGAGCAAGACACTTAACCCTTAATTGTTCCCTGCAGCTTTGTGTATGAATGTAACATGATCGTAAGTCTTTTTGGATGTAATGTAAAGTGAGCAAAAAAAGATGTCTGTATACAAAACTCTAAACAACTGACCATTTAATGAGATCCCTCGCAGTACATTCAGTTAACACAACGTGACACAACCCCACCCCCCCCCCCCCCCCCCCCCCCCCCCATCCCAATGAGTGCTGCGACTCTGGGGGCTGGTGACATGAATGAAACAAAATAATAAATGATAAATGTGGAGAAAACATGATTATCACGGTACAAATGGATCCATATAAAACAGGGACGAGGTGTTCCTAAATCAAAAGACATCGTGAAGACGGTAAATAGATATGGGAGTACATCGCGGGGCTGCCGTGAGTTTGAAAGACATGAAGAAGAACACCGACGACCTCGGAAGAGAAACAGACTTCCGGAGCACGTTGCCACGCAACAGATTGGCAGAAGCACTTGGCATGGAACAGACAGCAGGACAGCAGAGACACGGTGACACTCTGGACGCGCAGCTCGGCAGAGGTTTTATTTTCGGGGGTCGGTTATTTATTCACCACAAAGCTGTAAATGATATGATATTAACGGGAGCTTATATTATAAAGACCTTGAGCTGGATCACTAGGACTCAATATATAACCAGCAGTTGGCTTATTTAATAGTTGCCTCTGGTTCTTTTAGCATTCTATGGTTACTTTACATATTCTGCTGGTGTTAATACAGAGATATATTCATGATTGGGATGTGAATCCATATAACATAAACACATTACTAAATAACACCTTCACGGTGCACGTTAACACCCCCCCCTCCCCCCCTCCTGAGGTCTCCCCCGACTATATTCAGATGAACAATATCTACTCTCCTCGTGATTTTGCAAACAAATCTATATCACTTGCGGCGACGTTATCTTTGCCGAGGCGACTTCGCGGGGAACGTGGTGGGCAGTGGAGGGGGGAGGGGGGGGGGGGGGGGGTGGTTCTCAAGAGAGCACCGTCAGCACCACGGACCCCCTGGTCTTCTTGAGGATGTCCACGGCCTCGCCGTGAGTCACGCCCTCCAGGCAGTGTCCGTTTACGGCGATGATCTGGTCTCCGCGCTTCAGCCGGCCGTCCTCCACGGCCGCCCCCTATAACATATCATATATATTATTATAACATAGATTAAAAGGATTCATTGCTGAACGATGTCATAAAAACAGCATTATTAACTCTTCTAGCCGACTGAGGGTGAACATAAAATCCTGATCTTTATCTCTAAGTTACATCATATCTACTACAGCTGGTAAAACCCCTTAAAAGGCACAGTTCACCCACGCAATGAAACATACATATCGTTCTTCTTCCCTGCGGTGCTATTCATCAGATTGTTTTTCGGTGTGAGACGCAGATAGATTTGGAGATATCCAAGACTGCGTGGGACTCGGCTTGTGGTGCTTGCAAAGTGCCAAAAAACTACATTTGGAGAAGCTCAACAGCGATGTCTCTTTCCAGAAATCATGACCCGGGTACTCAAAGACCTTGTTGAGAGCCGTTTCGGGGAGGAACTATTTTCTCTCAACCACAGTTGAGTTGCATTATGGTCCCATCTTATTGGATAGAAGGCAGACAGCTCCAAAACTATAGGCAACTGACACCAAAACCATCTAGACTTATAAACAGCACCACAGGTAAGAGGAAGAGGATTATGAACTGATTAGAGCTCCGTACCGGGAACCCCCATGAAAGATTTCTCATATGGAAGACGTCCTCTCACCTTGTTGAAGACCGTTTTGATGTAGATCGGCAGGTCCCCGTGAGGGCTGCTGAACCCCCCCACGATGCTGAAGCCCAGGCCCGAGGAGCCCCTCTCCAGGGTGACGGTCTTATAAGTGCGAGCGCTGCGGGAATTGAAAGGAGTGAAACAACGGAGGGGTGCTGCTGGGCACCGAAATACACTGTGTGTGAAAGTAGAAGTATCTCAGTTCACCGGGACAGACACTAGGTGAGAACAGAGAGGCAGATTTCTCATGTACTGTATATGATACGGATACATGTGATGAATGAAAACTCAAGTGTAATATTAAATAACAGAGTTGCCAAACCATCTTAAATAAGAAAGCAATTAGGGTCACAATTAATTACATTTGGGTCACTAATGTACTTCAATTAATAATTTCCTTAATTAGAATGTCAGTTACAAGAATCTGAAGCATAACAGTATTTTAATTGTTTAAATGTTCTTTAATTAAGCTGCCAAAAAACAACCCAGAAGCAATTTAGTGTTTGTTTTAGGTCTGTTACTTGTTTGTTTTTATGTGACATTTCGGATGTTGTTTTGAACTTTTTGTCTTTTCTTTTTGTGCTTTTATATTCAACGTTGATGCGTCCTGTTTGCCCAGGACTCCCAGGTAAAAGAGGTTTTAAATCTCCATGGAAACCTCCTGGAAAATTAGATCAAAAGTTTTTTTTAAAATCCGAAATAAAAGTAAAGCTCACACAGAGTGCTGGTCGCTGGAAATGTTGTACAACCTGGTGTCTCGAGTGTTCTGGCGCTGAAGAACACACAATAATGATATGCCGTGACAAGTTTGGGGAAGATTTACAACAGCTTCCTGCATGATGGCGAAACATTGTCCGTCTCCACGCCCCTCCACAAAAAGAACCCCGCTAAAAGCTTTGCAATGTGTCATTGTGAAGAGCTTGAGATTTTAAAAAAGTTGCACTCCCGTCAAGAGCAAATAAATCTAAATAATAAAGGCGAACAGTCACGTGACCGCTCGTTGTCTGAGGTGTCGACCATTCCTTTTGCATTTTAGCGTCACAAAGTCTGAAAAAAATCTGACCCGCCCTCGAGGAGGAGTTTGAAGTGTGTAAAATATCAGAAAAACACACTAAAATTCAAAATGGCCTATTAAGGCCGATGCCAAATATGTCAGAAACGGTGAAAGCCAAATATCATGAATATCTGAGCTAAGGCTTTCCAAGTGCTGGAGAGGACTCAATGCTAATTTTGTAGCACTTCCCGTTTCCACTATGTGGCGCTGGAGAACACGCATCAAGTCGTGTTGCTGTATTTCACGTCCAGACCCCACCGACGCCCATGTCAGATGGTAGGTTTGGCCACAAAGTTCCAGGACGTTTTAGGCACCTATAGCTCCTCAGAAATGCTAAAAGTGATGGTGTGGGGGGGGGAGGGGGCGTTATAGAGCTGGCAATGGTGACCGCGCTCTCTTCTATTGTCGCCAAAGCAGCCGGGTGAATGAACCGGGAGGGAACCGAAGGGCAAAGCGTAGAGTACGCCAGCGGGAAGCTGTCAGGAGAGGCGACTCTCACCAGAGGTGGTTGTGGAAGCTGCTCGGTTGGCCTGACGACGGCGAGCGTACATCGTTGTGGTCCTTTGTGCTCCACCCACCAGAACCAGCTGCCACCTAGACACACACACACACACACACACACACACACATTCTGACACTATCACTACCTGATATCCTGCTGTACTTGTCAAAAACAGCTGAAATCCAGCTCCTTACAAAAACAATACCTCGTATTCTCTCTTGCAACAAACCAAAAAAATCTATCTTCCCAGAGGCTCATTAACATGAAGACAAAGTCAGTGTCAGGTTTACAAATTATAGTATCGCGCTCACATAACACAAAACACTGATAATGACGGGACGACTGGAACCAATTTCATTCCTGTTTTCATGCACGTAATTATGTCTGTGTGAGTTTATTATTTAATAAAAAAACCTAAAGAGGGAGCAGGGTTATGGTTCACTGAGGGGGAGGGGGAAGAACTTGCTGACACTGTTGCAACATAGTGCCTCACACATGCTTTCATGTCCCACACACACACACACACACAGACACACACTCACACAATGTCAAGCTGATTTAACTTGATACTGAGGATCCTGTCTCCTGCCTGACTGACACACACACACACACACACACACACTTGCACTTCTACGGTCTTTTATGATTTTAAAAAGCCATTTGGGTGTATGTACTTCATGTATTTCAAATGTGTTATGTGTTTGTACCTATTAAGATGTATTTCAAGCCCTATAGACTGTATACGTTTATGGTATGCACTTTTAAAATCCAAAAGACACCGTTAGTGAAACACTGGTCTTTATCTTCATAAATCTGGATCATAAAAGTACAGAAATGACAGTCACAATTCAAATGTTTACCCTCAAATCAAGTTATTATACTTAAATGAATTGTTTACCCAATAGTGAGGACAGACTTTTTTTTGTCCACACACTCCCCACCTGTAATTGGTGCGTTTTGGCAGCCAGTCCATCCGTATCCATGGTAGCAATAAAAAGAGGCACGTTGTCATGGGGACTGCCCGCTCCTCCTGCTACACTGAGGTCCAGAGAGTCACATGGCCCCTGTGGTGATACCGCACACACACACACACAGACACACACACACACACACGCACACACACGCACACACACACACACACACACACACACACAAACACACACACACACACACACAGTAGACACCCTGTTAGACAATACTGATGTCAGAGTCTGCACATGAGATACCTAATGTTACATAAGTCTTGGGTCCAGGCAGGTTTGTGTCTATATATATATACACAAATATCTGATATATATATATATATATATATATATATATATATATATATATATATATATATACGTATATCAGATATTTGTGTATATATAGACACAAATATATACACAAATAAATAATACATACGCACTCATATATATATGTACCTTTTGTATTATGACTTGTTTGGCGTCAGGGTAGTCTTTAAATGCTGTTGGAGGAGAAAATGTTAACAGTATTATTTCCACATAAATGTATATGTATTACACTGTATTTGCTTTGTGGACAGAAGGGCGACTCACAGTAGCTCCCTGTCTTGTTATTTGTCTCCCTCTGGTGGCCGAGCGAAGCATCGCAGCCGCTTGAATGGGTCAGAGTGGAGCAGTCGGAGTCTTCGCTCTGGATAAAACACAACTTAAAGTACTCCTAGGTTCAAGAAGTGCCGTTGTTAACATAGTGCAAAGGCGTGGTCTTTGACAACATTGAGTCTACTGAGCTGGACTCTCAACACAAATACAATACATATTCATCACACATGTTTCCATCTTTTCTTTGATGGCCCGTCGTGGAGTAGAAACAGACATCTTACCTGGCTCTGCTGTGAGTACTGCAGCCCAGCTTTAAAACGAGCCACCTCCAGCTGGACCGCTCCGCTGCAACCCTGAGAGCAAAGTCACAGATTAGATGTCGCATAAGACGATGAATCAGATTTTTTAAAAACAACAAATGAATAATGAATAACCCTGGACTTGGGTTTGGTGTGAGCGTGAGAGATGCTCGACCTGCAGAAGCTGGTGCGCGTGTTCCTGCGATGCCGCGCGGAGATCCTCCCCGTTGATTGACAGAATCTGGTCGCCGAGCAACAACCTGCCATCCGAATCCGCTACGCCTCCTCTGATGAGATCTGACACAAAGATGCCCGTGTCATTACTGTAGGGAGAAAGCTGAGGTCAAAAGCTGTGTCTGCTGCACTCCCGCGGACCGAATTACGTGACCTGTGCCCCTTCTGTTTTGCATAACGTCACACTTGATTGTGCAAATGATGTGCCCGTCACCTCATTTATTTATTTATTTTTTACAATAACAAACTGTTTTGTCCAGTCCCCGACCTTTAACTGGGGAAAGGCCCCAGAAGATACTCCACCGGGACAAAACACTTGAAAATACTCAAAATGATGGTTAATATCCGTCGATTTATAAAAGTAAATAATACCATCCGATACTATAATAATAAATTCTAAATATGAATTTTGGACTTTGTACTCTGTCATATGGATTATGCATAAGGTTTTTAGTAACTTAATTATGTCGGTTATTCAGTATACCGTCCGTCCTCCTCAGTTGCTCTCCCTGAGGCAAATTTGTGATTTGTGATATTGGTCTGCATAAATGAAATTGACTTGGCAAAAAGTACTTTTGCATCAGGATGATGCATTAAACATGCAAAACGTGGATTCATGGCTGGAGAGACCACGGACGACCTGATTGGCCATATAGCTTTGCTCGTTTACGAAGCATCAAAAATAATAAATATACATCAAAAGTACAGATTCGTGTTCTCTTCACTGAAGCATCGACATGAATCCTTCCCGCTTCAGTTCGATTGTTTTAGGGTTTGCCGACTATAATAAAAGTAACGTGACACGTTCTACGAATTCAGGCCAAACTAAAATCAGTAAATGTCAAACAACAACTAACTTAAACTGTCAACTGAAAGTGGATTCGGGTTCAATTTTTGAGGTGAGAAATAGGCCATACATGTGATTAATAGCTTTCTTTTAATATCGGGGGATGATTCTGCAAATGCACGGCCCGCTTTATTTTTTCTCACCGATTACTCATTTTCACAAGGCGCAAGGTTACGCTGCTCGTTGAGGTCGTCATCGACCCCCTTCGTTGGTTTGGCTTACGGTTGCCGTGCACGTTCTCGGGGACTCTTTTCGTCTGGCTACATCTAGAATAACATCCACCATGTCATTTGACCTACAGCACAGTCAAAAATGTACCAGAAGATACAAATACGTCTCTCTATCAACCGCATTGTGAAAGTACCTCTTGCCCACAGTGGCGAACCCCAGCCCCTCCCCAGGGCGTGGCCTCAGCTCCAGGGTGAAGACGTCCCACAGGTCCTCCTCCCTGTAGGCCTCCTGGTGCCTGAAGACGCACATGCGAACGCGCCGGGTGGTGAGCCGCAGCACGCCGATGGCCTCGTCGTGGGTGGCCTGCCGCAGGTCGATGCCGTTGACCTGGTGGGAGGTGAGAGAGACACATTGTCCTGTATGTCTGGATTTAATGACCCGCCTCTTCGTTGGCATTAGAACATCTGCAGTTTGAAATTAGACGACTGGATAACGCTGGCATATTTACAGAAGTGCTAACTAATGCTTCCTTATGAATAAATATATTGAACATTTACAATCTCTTATATTAGTGTGGTGAAATCAGAAATACGTGGCATTCACGGAAATAAACAGACGGACCGTGACTTTCATTTTGGACACCGAAATGCAATAATAAATGATTCAATTTGACCACCGTTTTATTGTGAGGCATTATGATGTACGATATAACTATAGTGGAATACCGCCTAATCAAAGCATATTTTTGGATACCTCCAATATGTGGTCTCCAGCCTGCAGCCTCCCATCTCTCTGTGCTGCTCCGCCATCGTTTACTTCATGGATTATTACTGCCCCCTGGCGGGGGGGAAACAGAAGACACCTATTATTGCAGATAATCCAATCCAACTAAATTGAATCAGCATTGAACTACTTAGCATTTTCACAATACAGCATCAACACTTTCACCGACAATGCCTGTGCAGATGCGTTGTATTGTGAAGAAAACACACACGGAGCTCTATTGTCTCATCATTTAGGATTATCAAGTTTGCGTTATAATATTCTGATTGGTCGTGCGTTAAATTAAGAGCCGATGTCCATTGTGAATTGTCCGCCCTCACCAGCAGGGTGTCACATCCTCCGACGATGCTGAGGCCCAGGCCTACGTTTCCTTTGCAAAACTCTATGGTGGTCTCCCCGCCGGCCACAAGTGGGCCAATCAGGGGGTCCGACGTCGTGGGAGCCGAGCCGAGCCAATCAGAGGGCCCGGCGGCAGAGGTATTGAGCGACGGGGGAGTGGAGGGCACGGGGAGAGAGTGGGGACGGGAAAGAGGTGGAGAGGAGGGGGAGGAGGAGGGACTGTTGGAGCGGCTGACGGAGAGATCGACGGTGACCCGCTGTTCCAGAATCAAACTGGACACCTGGATGCAGAGAAGACAGGTGAGTCATACATCGTTAAATCAGCTTGACATTGTGTGAGTGTGTGTGTGTGTGTGTGTGTGTGTGTGTGTGTGTGTGTGTGTGTGTGTGTGTGTGTGTGGACTGTACCTTGTCCAACGACAGGCCTGCCACAGGTTCATCACCCACTGCTATGATTCTGTCTCCGAGCTGTTTCCTGCCATCCTGCAGCCGGACAGAAACAATGAAAGGTAAGATAAAAAACGGATGGAATTATGCAGAAGAATGGAGAGGAAGCAAGATTAAAAATCAAACACACCCTCTGGACAGATATCTGAATAACGGTTGCCCGGGGGCCCTACATGAAAGCTTATTAGCACATGACGACATCGCTTTAAAACACGGCCACCATCACCTCTCGGTTACTATGGTTTCGGTTTCCTCAGAAATACCTGGAGACCGGAGTCTCATCCCCTCGTTATGTTAATGTGCCGCACATTAATGGCTCCTTTTTCTGATTGATTATCATCAGGTTATTGAGGCTTGATAGGCGGCAACAAAAAAAAGAAAGAAATCTGATGAAATGATGTGCTGGAATGAATCTGAAAGTCTATGATGAAGCCTGAGATGACACGACTCAAAAGAAAAATAATACAAATTATTAAATAGTTCTGAAATATATTTAGCACTCTTTTGTGAGGTTGTGATAAAACGCAGTGGTGAATTGTGACAAAGTATATTTACTCAATTACTTTTGGTACCTTATACTTCAACTCAAGACAGCTTAGAGAGACATATTGTACTTTTCACTTTTTTAAAAGTATTTTACATACAAACAAATAAAATATGATGCATTTTTAAAGATTAAACTAAAGTTATTTTAAATATATATATATATATATATATATATATATATATATATACATATATCAGTTTAGTGTGTTGTTCTTCAGTGAATATCAATATTTAGTTATGAATATTTGAATATTCAGCTGTTCTACAGCAAGTTGTATTTTCAGCTCTATTTTTACACTTTCACAAAAACAAAAGAAATGGAGTATTGAAATATATTGCACTGTGTATTGCATCGCATCGTATCGCAATATATCACATTACACGTGTCACGATACGATACGTGAGGTGCTTGCCATCGCACAGCCCTGGTATGCAGGCGACATGAAGGAAGGAACAGTGTCATCACTGAGGACGACGAAGGCTGGTGATGTCACACCTTGCTGGCTGGGCCGTGCCGGACCACCGCTGCGTCCTTGGACTCCCCCGCTGCCAGGCCGAGACCTGCGTGATCCTGGAGGGAGGTTTAAAAAAAAAAAAGAAGAAAAAGAAGAGCAAAACGCAGAGAAAAAAATGATTGAACTTTGAAATCCTATTCACAACAGTGTGGCAGCTCAGTGTAATTTACTGAAGACGGCATTGCACCTGAGGTGGGATGCGGTGTTGGAGGTCTCTGGCTAATCCCCCGCGCTCTGCTGCGTCCGTCCGGGAGTCGACCGCGTCCTCGCTCCTCCCCGTCTGACCCGGGTCCGCTACATTCCTATCGAAAAACACAACAACGCCGTGTAAGAGTTCAAGTCTGGTTGGAGAAATGCAAACGCCACCCCCTCAGGAAAAAGAGAAGAAGAATCCTCCTGCGTGCTTACCTGATGAGGATGATCTTGACTTTAGACGGAGCGTTGTTGATGATGGTGGAGACGTTTTGGTGACTCCGGCCGTACAAGATCTGACCGTTGATCTGGAAGAAGAATCACACATCGTGTACCGTCACCTCGCCGACTCCCCTTTACCTCATCATCTCTATTACGCAGCTGCTCTTCGTATGAATCCCCAACGAGCCTTTGAAATACATCTCACCCGCGCTTCAATCGTGACTCCAAGCCGTCTCGGCCTCCCTTAAAAACGCTCCCATCTCAACCCCCTCCGCCCCCTTTTCCACTCATTCTACGTACCTCCAGCAGCTCGTCCCCGACCCGTATCCTCCCGTCCAAACCGGCGGGTCCCCGGGGCTCTATGTGCGCCACGTGGACGCTCATGCGAGCCCTGGAGCCGTCCTTGTTGCCCGAGAGGCCGATCCCCAGGCCGCGGGCCGCGGGGTCCTTCTCCAGCTCGATCATGTGGAGCTTCCCGGACAGGCTGCCGTAACGCTGGAGCATCTTTTCTAAAAAAAAAAAAAAAAAAAAAAAAAAGAAGAGAGAGAGGCGACTGACACTTTGTGTCTAAATAAAAGAGCGCGTGTGAGTGAGTGAAGAATATTTGCAGGACTTTCTCACATAGACCGCCTCAAACGGCCTGTATTGTTTTTCACCCCAATGGATCTGTATTTTTTGAGAAGGGCCAGGTGCGTCTGAGCCAACCGTTTTCAAAACCACTTCATTGGTTTGAAAAGATTGAGAATGTTCGAGTGTACGCGACCCATTTGTTAAGAACCTTGAGGATACGCGCAACGCATTGTGATGAGTCGAGACGGATGCTGCTTGTTTACAAGTAAACTTTTAACGCTACAGGTGCATAAAGAAAAAGCCAAGGCCTCCGGCAGGCTGCCGGAGGTGTGAGTGCCTAAGAGGACTAGAACGTCCCTCGCTCGCATGACAAACCTCTTTCAAACAATGGACCTTAAAAACCAATCGCCAAAATTGTCATTCGAGAGCGACTTCTGAACGTGTGTAAGACTCCTAACTCTACTTTCTTTGTTCCTTTGTAACGTAAGGTGTGTAATCAGAGGGCATCACGTGGCCGACACTGCCCCCCCCCCCCCCCCCCCCCCCCCCCCCGGCACTAAGAACCGCTACACTGCCCTTATGAAAGACCCCCGTGGTGAGTGTGAGTGACGTCTTTAATGACACAGACTTACTCCTGCCGGTATCGCCATCGCTGTCAGCCGCCGCCGCCGCGACCGGTGCCGCGACGCTCCTCCGATCCGTTCCGTCGGACGCCGACGAAGGCACCTTGGGAGAAGCTTTGCATTATTGAACAAGGCAGAGTTGGAGATGCCTCGGAGGGGTCCCCTCGGGCACGAGTTGGACGACCCCCGAGGCTCGTTCAGGTGGTGGTGGGGGGGGGGGGGTGAATTAATGAACACGGTATTTAATATCGGCTAAAAATAACATGAAAGATGACCGGAATCATGCATTATTTTGTAACCGATTTACATGCGCAGAGGAAGAGAACTTCAAAAGAAACACGCCGTCTATTTGGAGAGTTACGCATCTCCACCAAAGGAGCAAAACAAAAGGGTTTAAACAAACAAGGAAGCTGCGAGAGACTTTGAACTGCACGCGTTGCATCTCTGAGTATTGAGGTTTTCTTTCTTTTTTTGCTTTAAGATCACACACACACACACACAGTAATGTACCAACCTTAAAGGGGGTGGGAGTGAAGGGGTTTGTAGGGGAGAGGGTAAGGAACAGACTGAGAGTCTCTGCTTCCTACGATCAGGAGGGGAAGCACAGATATGGTTCCATACGCATCACCAACAAAACATTAAATTACCTCTCAAAAAGAACACCTCATTCGTTTTGGAATACCATGTAGGTGTATATAGATATAGAAATAAAATAGAGTGTGCATATAACATCGTATCCAGCCATACTAAGCCAAAACATCAGTAACAGTGTGGGAACAGAAACTGAGGGGAAAAAGGATTTCACAGCTTGTCATCGTTCCAGTGGAATCTAAAGTCACGACATGTAAAAACAGATCTGGCGTCACCTTGCCGCTGTGCGAGTTGCACCGGGTCGTCGGAGTCGGCCTCTCGTGGTTGGCGAGCATCGGGGACTGTGGGCGAGGGAAGAGGGAAGGTGAGTGAGTGTCTGTACGGCCAGAGGACTTCACACTGTAATGCGACAAAAACTCCCCCGCGCACAACGGACGCTTGGAGACTCAAATGCTGTGTTCTGTATATGCATACCTGAATATACCATAAGTTCTGTAGATGCAGTACCTGAGATCTGTGTTGTCCAGACTGGACCAGGAAGAGCACGGAGTCTCCAGCACTCCGGATGGCCTCCACCGCCTGCTCGTGGCTGGCGTCGCTGAGGTCCACGCCGCACACCTTGGACAGGTCGACACACACACACACACACACAGCAAATACTGTACAAAAAGACATTCCCACATAGACACGGGATTTGTCTTTTTTTCCGGGGGAGGACCTTCAGCAGGTCAACGGTAGACGCCACATAGAAGTGGTGTTCATGCAGCTCGGCAGCGTGAGTCAAGTTGTTCTAGTCGAAATGGATCGATTCAAATGAGCTGTGAGAGTGTAAAAGGTTCCCGTCCTCACTTTACCTTTTACCATTTGTCACACCGATTTGGAGCTAAATTCAAGAATTGATATAAAGAACTATAAAAAATAAAAATCCTTTTTAAAAAATACCACATTAAATCACCAAGACCTTGAGGAACATCATAGAGAATGTCGTGCTGTGATTTGGTATTTGGAGATTTCTGCAAGAATTGCATTGGATGGGGAGTGCTTCTGCTCAGAACCCCCCCCCCCCCCCCCCCCCGCCCCCCGCCTAATGCCACCAGACACCGGAGAGCCATACAGGTCTGGAGTTCTAGGAGGCTGAGAGCGTCCTAGAGGTCACAACAGGTCATTGCATACAGTTGACTGCAAGTTTGAAAAAAAATGGTCTAACGACAATGAAAAAATGGCTACTGTGGAAACCAGCACCGTCGCACATGAATACAGCTTTCCAGTCGGGTAATTCTGCCTTTTTCCTGGCAAGCCAATCACCCAATGAATGTGTTTAGCTGCATACTGTATGATAAAGAGAGCCGTGTCGGTTTCAGAGGGTCAAAGCAGCGTTGCACATTTACAACAGAGTCAGTTTTGACCTAATACCGCTACAGAAATTAAAGAGATACCTATCTTTTGTGTGTGTGTGTGTGTGTGTGTGTGTGTGTGTGAGTGAGTGTGTGTGTGTGGCATGGCATTGTGCAATCCCTCGTACTTTATCATGACAATAACGCTGAACCATAACCCGATGCTAGATGGTGGGTTGGAGGGAACGGAAGGTTTTTCTGGTTATTTAGGCAACAGAACTGGTGCCATATTGCCATATTTCAATACAACAGACACCTCAAACAATACCCGATTATTGCACGAGCAGCCACAGCACACACACAGACAATCTCTTTGTCGCCATCTCTCCACCACTCAGAGACACTTGTATACACAGGCATAAACACACACACACACACACACACACACACACACACACACACACACACACACACACACACACACACACCTCTAGTATCCTGTCTCCGGTCCGAAGAGTGCCATTTTGTGCTGCCGGGCTGCCGGGGCTGATGTCCTTGACGAAGACGCCCCTCATCATCTCTCCGGTGCTCAGTCTCCGGCCCATGCCTCTGCCTCCCATGATGCTGAGGCCCAGGGACTGGCCCGGGGCTCGCGTCAGCCGCACGCTGGAACACAAAGCGAGGTATTGCGGAGCCGTAGGTCCATGTCACAGTGCGCGTAAAGGTGGCTGGTAAATGCACGTCCTCCTGTATGTCTGTATGAGGACCCGCTTGGCTTGAGACATTACTCCGAAAATGCACACGAAGGGTAATTAATCCAGTGGGTGTGCTCTTTTTTTTTTTTCAGGCTCTATCCGCTGCTTAGGGCCGCGCATAGACTTTTAAAGATTAAGTCAAAACAATAGAATATTATAGCTGCCGGGGAGAGGCACACAAAAGCTGGTCTTTGCACGGCAGCGCGGCTTATGGGATTTATCGGAGCGGGACGCAGCCGACAAACGTGATGAATACGGGTTGTGAGAGTAGCCGGTCTCTCCGGGCCTTGAAATATGAGAACGTTGAGTCTGCGCTGTGCTGCTCTGCCCCCGCTGTGAAACATAACCCTGAGCGCGCTGAGATTCTGCTAAGCCTCCGCTGGGCCGAGAGAGAGAGAGGATAAAAGGGCATCATGGAGATGGGAAATCGGAGTAGGATCTAACGGAGGCCGTTACTGATTCACTCACCTTCTCGGTTGATCCCAAGAAACGGAGGCGTGAGCGCCAAGCTCCGCCTCTCCGTCCACCTTTACCTCCAGCTCCAGCTGTGGCTCCTTCACGTCTGCCCCGGTCTTCTCCTTTTTCTCCTCCACCATCTCCCCCTCCTCCTCATAATTCTTGGGAGGGAGAGATTTCGGAATCTGCCAACTGATGGCGGAAAAAACAACAACAACAACAACAACAACAAGCAAACAGAACTAAAATTAGCGATGTTGAACGGAACACCTGATGATGATGATGATGATGCACACGTCTCTGCTCAGTGTCAGAGAGTTATTCAGATCAAATACGCATTGAATTAATCGTTGATTAGAAGTCGATTGATAGAAAAATGCACATTTTGGTAATTGATTCATCGAGCAAAAATGCAAAAAATATTCCTTCATTCCAGCCTCTCAGATGTGAGGATGTTCTGCTTTATGTTCTGACTATATCAAACGTCTCCGAGTTTGAACTGGAAATTGTGATCGAAATTGTGACAAAGGAAAGGAAAAGATCAATTCTTTGTGAAAACGATGGTAATTTGCAGCACTCTTGTGGTTAGAAAGCATTCGACTGTCTGACATTATCAGAACTGCCGTGGATAACGAGGTACCTTGGTGACCCACTCTGAGATGAATCCATTCATCATCAGCTATAGTTGGATGAACGATGAATCAGTTTGAAAAAGGTTCAGGAACAAGTTTACATGATTCCAACTTCTTTAAGTGAGAATGTGATCTGCTTCCTCTCCTCCGTGACGGTAAACTGAATAACTTTGAGTTGTGGACAAAAAGAGGCATTTGAGGACGGGAAACTCATCTTTTAAAAAAACAAACGACTGATCGACTAATAAAGAAAATAGTGGACAATGGTATTAATCGCTAGCTGCAGCCCCGGAGACGCTGTAACACACTGCAAAAAAAAGTGATTTATATATCGGCAGGCCTTGAGATGATACACCGCTTTAGTTGCAAATAGAGCTGAAAATACACAATTTCTGCCAGCGAGGTCACATCAAGGTAGTGTCTTTACAGTGTGTGCGTGTGTGTGTGTGTGTGTGTGTGTGTATATATAAATAAATGTGTAGGAGTATCTCTGTATATTCACACACACTGTATATATGTGTGAAAGAAGGAGGTAGAGAAGGAGAGAGTTTTTCATGAATATATTTAACGGTGGAGGGCTGTAATAAGCCCACGGAGGTGAGTGATTGCGGCGCTATCTGCGCAGCGGGAGCCTATAGCCAGTTAAGTTACAGAAGAGGGCAGAACAAATGGTTCCACCAGGGCTGAGAAAGAGTGCCGACAGGAGAGGGGGATAGTAACAAGGCAGGGGAGGAGAGGGAGAATGAGGTGAGGGGGAAGAAAAAAAGACCAGAGATGAGAGACGGATGTAGGCACAAGGAGTCGAGGCAGCAGTGTAGCAGAGAGAGAGAGAGAGAGAGAGGGAGAGAGAGAGAGACACAAAGACGACGTATTTCGAGATAAGGGGCAGAAGAAGAAGAAAAAAGAGGAGAGAAAAATGGGAGTGAGCGAGGAGGGAGAAAGGCAAGAAGACGGAGCGAAGGCGGCGACAGACAGAAGCGAAACAATTCATTTTTCGCTGACAGTCAGCACGCAGATCCATAAGCGAACGGCTAAATATAACTCAAGAGATTCAACATTCAGAGTGAGGCTTTCGCCTTCAATAAAGAGGAGGATGGAGACGGGAAAAATACGGACTGGAAGAGGCTCACGCTGAGCCGTCTGCGAGCGGAAACACATTGTTTTCTCCCCCCCCCCCCCCACCCCCCCCCCCCCCCCCCCCACCCCCCCCCCCCCCCCCCCCCCCCCCCCACACCCCCCTCGTGGACACGGCTAATTAACGTGTCAGATAACAACTCAGATCATTAGTGTGAATCAAAGCTGCTGGCTATAACTAAAAAATGTGCGATGCGTTATTAAAACCTCGGCTGAGATTAAAAATCAAAGGCCCAAGGTTGAAACAGAACCCACTGACAGACAGAGTCAGTGGGTGAAGCATTTCATGGCCTGAATTCTCTGCACCAACACACAGTGTTATGTAATGAAGCTGGAGCCCTTGAGACAGGTTTATCTTGCACTCCGGGGCCCTTAGTGGGGATTAGGTGACCATAAATAGTCGTCTGAGACCTTACGTTACCTTGAGTCTGGGGCCGGGGTGAAAGTAGGGACTCCGAACGGGCCTCTGAATGGAGCTTTGGAGGAAGCGGCGGCTCTGACTGCTGCAGGATCCGGAGCTGCGGCTTTGAATTTGACCGAGGCGACGGGTTTGAGGGCGGCCGGAGCCGGAGCCGGAGCCGGAGCCGCGGCTCTGACCGGGCCGGGAGGTCTGGCCGGGGCCGAGGCCGAGGCCGAGGCCGAGGCGGGCTCCGGGAAAGGGGTCAGCGGGGTCGGTGTGGAAGAGGCGCTGTCTACTGCGATGGAGTCCAGAGGGGGTAAACACAGACGGGTACGGTACTGATCCACTTGATGGGCCGGGACATAAATTATGCTGAGGGACGGGAAATGTGGGGAAAGAAGGGGTGAAAAAATACAAATATTAAGTTTTCCCTCTACACAATTGTTTAACTCTCGGCACCAAACAATGACTAACAGGACGACAAGGAACGACACAAATGACAATGCACGTATGGTTTCTACACAGGATAGATGAATTATTATTACTATTATTATTATTATTATTATTATCATCATCTCCGCTACGGAAGATCATGTGATCGGTTCCTCTGTGTCTGTCCACGGCTAATCTCGCGTTGTGCTGCAGGAAAATAAAATATCTATTTTTGGGGCGGCACGCTCAAGGCCGCCTGGTTGTTTGCGGTGACTCACACTTTCTCAAAACAACTTGAATTGCCTGTTTTATAGCCGGCCATCGGCTGCCTGCTGGCTCCTCGCTCGCCACTCATAACCGACCCCCCCGGCCGGCACGGGGCTGTCGGTGATGACACAGCTGAGTGCGCTCAGGACGGTAACTAACCGCGCACATCCTGCTGAGTGCCGCCGCTCGGGCGCCAAGAGGCACATTTGGGGAAGGCAGTTTGCTCACTTTTATAGTTTTGGATGGTGTGTTTAGCGAAATGCTCAAACAGCTTGCAGAGTAAAAATGTAATTTTGGCAAAATGTTTGTGAAATTGCCCCGCATACATCGGCGCTCGTTCCTCGAGTTGGAATGATGTGTGTGTGTGTGTTGTTTTTTTAGCACCCCTTACAGCCGGTGACGTTGGGTTTGCCAATTGTGGGTCGTATTCATTCGTTTTGGCTTCAACGAACAGATTATTTGATTCCCTTTTCTGATCAAGAGTTAGAGAGAGGATTGATAGCACTCTCATGTCTGCACTGTAGATATAAAGCTACAACCACCAGCCGGCTAGCTTAGCTTAGCACAAAGACTGGGCACAAGGGGACGCAGCGGCTCTGTCCAACAGTACAACATCTGCCTACTAGCTCGCTGAGCAACAAGTTGGATCAGTTTCCTCAGGGTTTTGTGTATGTGTGTGTGTGTGTGTGCGTGTGTGTGTGTGTGTGGGGGGGGCGGGGGGGGGGCATACTATCTAATATGCGCCACTAGAGAATGGGAAGGCTGAATACACCTGAAGCGATGTAAATGAAATAATGCAAAAAATATTCTATTCATCCTGAGTAATCAATTATCAATTCATATATTAATTTATATTGCAGACTTGGAAAACAATCGTTAACTTTAAGGCTGCCGTCTTACATTTCAAATGTTTTTAGGTGCTGTAAAACTATAGATGTGCCCCTCTCCATTCACATTGGTAAAAGATGACTTCTTCTTTTTTTATGTTTTGGGACTAAATGTTTACTAAAGGATTCTGATACAAGACCGTTCCAAGATTTTTCAAAAACACAAAATATATAATAATAATAATAATAATAATAATAACAAAATAAAAATGCTTTGCCCAGATCTATCGGCGCAAACAACATCATTTAAGTAAAGTGTCAAGGACATCACTAAATAACCCTCCTCGGGCTCCCATTGTGTGACGCCACCATCAGACACACTGTTGGATTCAGCTGAAAGAGCCAATTTCTCTCATGGTGGCAGATTGAATATGGAGGTCTTCCGCGCTAAGCTGTTGTGACTGAGCCATGTGGACAGCCTGTCGTGTCTCAACAGAGGCAGTTTGATAGTGACAAGTCCTCGCCCATCTATGTCGGTCTTATTCTGAGGCTGCCAAAGCAACTCATCTGCCTCCACTCCACTCCGCTAGTTTGTCTGCAGTGCTTGTCAGGAGGAGGAGGAGGAGGCAGCGGGAGCGTGAGGGTGATAGAGGAAGACAGAATGTGGTTGTCTTTCTGTGTGTGTGTGTGTGTGTGTGTGTGTGTGTGTGTGTGCGCGTGTGCGCGTGTGTGTCTGTGTATTGTGGTGCGCATCTATGAGAGGCTCTTTAAAACGCTCTTTTATTCAGAAGCACACTGTTCAAGGTGAAATGAGGGATGAATTATTCAGAGATATTTCCCATAGCAGGAAAAAGGTGTTTTTGGAGGTTAGACCATTGAAAGGCTGTGTATGCGTGTGCATAGGTGTATGTGTGTGCTTGTAGAAGCAAGGGAGGGAGGGAGAGATGGAGGGAGAGAGAGAGAGAGAGAGAGAGAGAGAGAGAGAGAGAGAGAGAGAGAGAAAGTTTTGCAGGGCTGCACGGTGGTGGTGGAGGTGGGGCGCATCTCCAATCAGCTAAACAAGCATTGTCGATGTCGAAGCCGTAGCGGCTGATGTTATATAGGACGTTATAATTCACCAAATTTCCCCCTCGGGGCAACCTTTAAAAATTCATCATCGAAAATTAATTTAACACGACTGCAGTGCCTCGCTCAATGACGGCCGCAGTGTAAAAAAAAAAACCCCAAGGTGGTGATGGAGACCCAAAAGTGCGACGGGATCATTTATCCGAGGTGACGGCCGTGTTTTGTGACTGCGCAGGGCACATATTTATATTTATCATGTTCTATATACTCACTCATTGGAGTCGTACACGCCATCAAGAGCTCAGAAATGTAAGCAGTATTCAATTACTTTGTTTTTTTTCTTCCTCCAGTGGATGATTGTTCTCTGCATACCCAAAGGACCTTTCAAAATTCTCTCTTAACTAAGAGGTTACTCGTTTCTTCGAGCGAGGACGTGTTTAAACTACGGCATGAGGGAACGAGCATGTGAACGTAATATAAATAACTGTGATGAATAACTGGAATCATTCTTCAGTTTTTTACGTGCCACGAAAGTGTCCTATACACTGACGCCGTAATGTTGATTTGTGTCGTGCGTTCCAAAGTTCGTGCGACCCCGAATATTAGAAGACAGCCAGGACACTTTTTAAGATGACAAAGGGAGCTCAAAATACATTTTACACAGCGACAAGGAAGACGAGATTATTCAAACGTACGTGATTTATTTTGACATCCATGTCTGTCCAAATCGCCACCGCTCCATCGTTTTATCCAATTAGAAATGTGTGGGAAATTTGTCATATGTGGCATGTGAATTCTTCTTAAATTATGAATGTTTTTCTTCTGGTGAGGTAACTCAGATCTTCGCCCACCAAAATTCGAAATAGTTCGACCTCGAGTGAAGGTGGGCGCGTGTGCCAAAAATGTCGTAAATTCACTCAAAGCTGAGATATCGAGAAACCGACGTCAAGGTCACAGTGACCTTGACCTATGACCTCCACATTCTATTCAGTTGAGCGCAGCACATCTGTCACACGGTTAGAAATGCATCGGATTAGGAGGCTCACCATCACTGGGTTTGAAGGGGGGATGGGAATCATCGGAATCTGTTCTTCTTCTTGCCCTTAAAAGCAGCTTATTGATAGATTCCTAAAATTGCATCTCAATACCGGCTTCTCCAAAGAGGCAAGTGATTCTGCAGAGCTTTCATGGAGTTGTGTGTGAGCTGCAACCATGACGCACAGTACCTGCTCGGGTTTTCTTTATTATATTTTCTGTGCGACTGCCGTCGGACAGTGACTGGCGCCTCACCTTATCTCCGGCCCTACGACGGAGTGTCTGCGGAGCGCGGCTCTGGCCCTGGCGTTGGTCAGATTGGAGGTAGGCTCTCCGTTGATGGCCAAGATGGCGTCCCCCACCCCCAGCCTGCCATCCTGGCTCACAGAGCCCCCCTGGACCACGCTGCGCACCAGCATGCCTGAGCCGTCCGTGATAGCGCTCACCGACATCCCTGCCAACACGCACGCGCGCAGGCACGCGCACAAACACACGCACGCACACACACAAACACACACACACACACACACACACACACACACATGGGCACAGGTGAGTGGCAAGGTTCTGGCTAAGGCTGCTCTGAATGCATGCCAAACAGACAAGACAGGCACCCAAACAACACACCTGACAGCAGGCATAATCAGCATAATCAAGACAGGCACTAAGGCAGATTAGCACGCAAACATGGCTGCGCATGCTTGACATTTACGCGGCGCCATCCGTCACAGAGGCGCGCAATCGCAGACACCTGCAGAGGGCGCAGGTGACTCCCGGGGCGGCACATGCCAGCAGCACAAACACCTGACTTTGGCTTGATCCAATCGGACGCCGGGCGGATTACGCAAACACTTCATTAATGCAAACAGGCAGAAGCAGACACACACACACACACACACACACACACACACACACAAACTCGCTCTGCAGACAGGGAAGGCTACAACCGATGGAGTACTCTAGTCTGCGGCGCCTGCATTACGACTCTGCCGTCTACTGGAGGACTACGCACATCCACAACACTATGGTCGTACATAATTTGAAGTTGGCCAAAGAAATGACTTTGTGCTTTGTTTTGTTTTTGATCAAATAAATCGTTTATTGTTTCTTTGTTTCTTTTTTTGTTTTGTTATTACATTCAAATTACAATACAATCATAGTGCCTGGAATACACGGCTACGGACGCTGACAAGACGAACAGAAGTCACACATTTCATGAGAAGGGAGACTGAGGTGAGATAATGATGAATGTCTCAAAACTCCAAAGGGTGCTATAAGTTATTCTAACATAGCATCAAAAACACATAGTTTTTATTTCTCTAACAAACTGCTGCATGCACTTTTAACAATAACTGAACACAAAAAAATCTATTTGCGGTGACCTCAACAAACGTACAGTGAATGCAATAAGTTCACACCATTCGAGAACAAAGACTTCTAAACAGGCTGCATGTCTTCATGTTTTGAGATGAGCAAGGCAAGAAAAGAAGAAAAAAAAAGACCTCATTATGGTCCGTTAAAGCTTCTCCATTAACAGCCTGCTCTAATAAGCCATACAGTCTTTGTGCTACAAACCAACCATATGCTCTACGTACTGTACATGATAGCATCTCCAAATATGGGCATTTAGTCATAGTTGCACATTGGATAGAAATGTACACGGAACCTAATAATAGGAAGAATGTAACGTAGTGCAAAGAGTACCTCAATAATATTGCTTGTTAAAAAAAAAATCCCCAGTTATTCGGGCCTTACAGATGATACTTAATTAGAAGGTCAAACATATTTAAATGAACATAAAACACAGAACATCTGTAAACCCTCCACATTTGGATATCCAGAACACCATGCCGCATTAAATACCTCAGCGAGCAGACCTTCAATATTTTAAACAGATGAAAGACCAAAGAATACACTGACACACAGACTGTAGGTTATGACCTTGTTATTATTATTTTTCTACCTTTGAACATTTACATAATCTTAAACTTCCACCCACCCTAACACACAAACACACACAGACACACACATACACACACAGACACACACACACACACACAGACAGACACACACACACACACGGACACAAAGTAGTGTGTTGAGTTTGTGTCCTTGTGCTTTGCACAGAGCCCTTAGATTAAAGTGCAGGAGCGCCTTACACCCTGTTGTTTTCCTCCCTGTCATGTTTGAATAACCAATGAACTCTCAGCTCTGGAGTATAAACACAAACCTATCTAGAGATCAATATATACTTATTGGTTTTAATGGATTACTGCTCATGCACACCCATGCTAGCCTCACACACACACACACACACACACACACACACACACACACACACACACACACACACAGTAATCATCTCCCCCTCTCAGGTAGGAGAAGCACATCACTTCACCGCTCCTCTTCGGGGCGGTCGTCATCACCGCCGCCTATTAGCGTCATTATCGCCGTGCCGGCGACGTACACACACCAAGACACCATCACCATGAGAAAGACGGAGAACATACCAAGGCTACGGTTGC
The DNA here is from genome assembly GCF_009769545.1 of Cyclopterus lumpus. Taxonomy (NCBI): domain Eukaryota; kingdom Metazoa; phylum Chordata; class Actinopteri; order Perciformes; family Cyclopteridae; genus Cyclopterus; species Cyclopterus lumpus. The sequence goes on along the minus strand of NC_046966.1, from coordinate 4,776,363 downwards.
CCCGGACAACAGTGATTGTCCTCTCAAAGCTGGTGCGGGGGGGCAGAGGTGGCGCCCGCTGCCTGTAGTCGTCCTCCATGTTGCTGAAGCGATGCCGCAGCCGGTTCTCCTGCGAGAGGGATAACAGAGGGCACGAGTGAGTATAGGAGGAACTATTGGATGGATGGCCACGGAACTTGCTTCAGGTAGTCATGGTCCCCAGAGGATCCCTGACTGTGGTGATCCTCTGTCCTTTCGCCCAACAGCCTCAGCTGCACTTTGTGTCTCCGGCTAATTAGCACATGTTAGCATGCTAAAATGCTACGGTGAGATGCAGGCGCCGATGCAGAAGTGTTTTAAATTTTGCATTCTCTCTAATGGCCAGCAGGGGGCGACTTCTTAACGGCAGTCCTCAAACCACTGGCTGACGTCGCGATGACTGCCTCCACTTCCTGTATACAATCTGCGGTAAGATGGCGAACATGGTTTACGTTTTCCCTTGCTAAACATTAGCTTGTAACATTGTCATTAGTTGTGTTTCCATTCAATCGTTTAGCACATTTTCAGCAAACCTTTGAATGTCGTAAACGAATAACATTTGTTATTTTTAACAACAGGTTTGGAGCGAATGGACTCGGCTCGAGCGTACTTTGGTCAGGAGTTGGCGCTACAGGCTATGCTTGACTGAAATCCCAGTCAACAGACGCTGAGAGCAGAAACAGCTAATCAGTCATACGGGTTAAATGTTTCGACAAACGCCTTTCCATAACCCGTTTAGCACATCAACTCTTTTTTTTAAAAGGCAAAAAACAATTGAGGGAAACAATTAAGGAAGCTTCTTTGAATTTTGCCGTTTTAGCTTTTCTAATGCGATTCCTCAATGAATGGAATGGAAACATGCTACTGAGAGCATGTTAGCATGCATAGACTCATAGCTGCTAGCATTGCTGTAGACTCTTACTCCTGTTTTATCAGGAAGTTTTACTCCTGAAACAAAAAACATCAACCTCTGGGAGGCGCTAACATATTTTAGTCTGGATCAAAATGGTACTGAATAACCGACCAACCATCCCAAGGGCATTGTTGACAATGCAGATTTGTTCCAACATAAGCTCTGGTGCAAATTATTTAACCCCTAACCTAGATATAACAACGTCTGGAAAAGTACCTCATAGTGCACTAATGTCCGAACCTACTATCATCACGACTAATCAGATTTCTGATGTGATGAAAAAGAAAGAAGATTTCAAACAACTATTAAGTCTCCGGGGAGAGACATAAAACATGCAGAGAGGAAGACTACTTTGGTCCCCCCAGGGCACTTCACAAAGAAAAAAAAAAAGGGGCAACCGGGAGATCGACTTTGAACTTTCACAGAATGTGCAAGCAGCCCCGAAGTTCTGAAGCTACCTTTGCAACAAGCCGGTCTTTGATGAGAACACACTGACACTTGCTGCTCCGTGTGTGTGTGTGTGTGTGTGTGTGTGTGTGTGTGTGTGTGTGTGTGTGTGTGTGTGTATGTGTGTGTGTATGTGTGTACAGGCTCTTCTCTGAGATACAGTACTGCACGCCCTTGTGCTGGACCGGGCACCAATGTCGTGCAAGCCGTAAGCACTTTCCATTGAGAGGCAACCGTTAGTAATTAAGCAAAAGTGAGAACAAAAGGGCTTCCTCAGTCGAGACCACAATGGAGAAACAAAGTCGTTGACACAGAGCACTTTCTCTATACCTGGCCTAGTGATACTGATACAGCCGGCCCTGAGCTCGCCGCTGTAGAAGGCAAAAAGGGAGAGAACAAACTCCGTCATGGTAATCTCCTTCGAGGCAGCTCAAAATGGCTACCCGCAGAATCTCAGGTAATGAACAACGCTTCATGTGTGATAGAACCACAAGATTCAGACATCTGCAGCGTTAGTGTAACTGTCACGACAAGAGATGCTTTCTGCCGAGTCCAAAGTGTCGCGCTAATGCTGATTTACAAGTATCCCGTTTGGTGAATGTGCATGATTACATAGCTATGCAGTAGTTGTTGTTTTTTTAACGAACAAAATAACAGATGTGGAACTTTCAAATTGAGAATTGAGACCAATTCAGATCAATGTTCGGTAGATAGGATACACAGAACTAGTGCTTTAAAATAATAATTAAACAATTCTGTAGGATGGCACCTAATTATTTGTCAAGCCGACAACATGAGACAAAGTGCCCTTTACTCTCCTGTGGACCACAATTCTAGTGGTTTTCTAAACCACAAAAGAAGTGATCAGAAAGTATGTGAAAAGAACTTTCCAGCAATACCAATTCATTTTAAATCCATTTTATTTATTTTTTTGCTGTTTGACATACCGTTGAAATGTAACACGGCTGGGTGACGCTGTTGTCCTCGAAGTTGCGGGTGTTGGCGTTAGCCTCCGCTGCCTCGGCTAGCAGGCTGATCTGAGTGTGGCTATCGGTGTCATCGTAGGAAGCTCGCAGGCTCCTCTCTGAGATCGGCGTCAAGCCGCCGCACAGTTCCAGCTGAGAAAGCAAAATTTCCAAAAATTACAATGAAGGAGTTTCAAAGAAAAAAGGAGAAAAAACGGTATGTTTGCTTAAAAAGTGGGGTTAAAGAGAGGGTGCTGTAAATTAGACACTTCCTTCTCCTCTCCCCCTTTCTCTCCATCTGTAGTGTGGCCGAGCATTGTGTTCATCTCTCAGCTGCATTAAAAATTCAGACGGCTTGTAACTGGATTCTCTTGTTGCTTGTTACCAAGCCACAGTCCACAACAATAAGAGGAATAAATACAGCGCTCTTCAGAAAAAAGCAACAAACATTGAGGTAATTGTCTTGCATATCTAATATAAAAGTAAAGCATCCTGAATTAAAAAGTCCACGTTTTAATGTATGCATAATGTATATGCTGCAGTCAACGATGACACACTATGACAATATATAAAGTGTCTACTGTCAGACACATACTATAATAGTAATCCCTTTGATAACTCTCGGTGTATTAGGCCATTTAATGAGCAGGAAGTCCTTCACACAGTCGTGCATTTCTATTTTGCTAAATTGTGGCAAAGCACCTTCATTTGTTTTGTTTTATTTCAATTTGCTGGATTTGCACAACACAGATCCAGTTTGTAATTGGATTTTCAAGAAAATGTACTTTGCAACATGAAGTATGATATAGAGTATAATTCGCTCCCTACCCCCCTGGGATTTTGTTGCATTACAACCATAACATTTTCAAATCAAATGAGATATTTACATCTCCTTACATACCGGCAGTGGTTTGGCAACTCCAATGTGCACAGGGCCGTAGCCGGTGGACTTCAGGACGTGCACGGCGTAATCCAGGCTGGAGCACTCCAAGTCACACTCGTTGACGAACATGAGCCGGTCACCAGGCAGCAGGCGACCGTCTCGATCCGCTACACCGCCGGGCACCAAGGACCGGATTACCAGAACTGTTTTGGTGACATCTTCAGGATCCTAGAGATCGATATAAGGACGGTAGACACACAAGGATACTTTGAGATAAATTAGGTGCACCGTGTGCTCGATGAATGCAGGTAAACGACAGAATGAAAGGGACCAGTGGTCTTACATAAAGGCAACAAGCTGCAGTAAAGCTGGCATTTCATTCCATGGCAACAAAAAGCCAGAGCAATGAATTTAGCTCAATAAGACATGTTTTTTTGAACGAAAACAAAAAACTGTAGAAAACTTTACAGTCTCAACGGTTCAGCAACACCCAGAATCCACATGCTTCTCTTTTGCCTTCGCCCTCTCCAACCTGACACTGCTATTCTTAGACCGCAGACTATTCCAGTCTGTTCTATTTGCAGAAGTGCTCGCGGGCTCGTCTCTGACCTGGTAGTCCAGGATGCTGAAGCCCAGTCCCAACTCGCCTTTCTCCAGCTCGACCACCTGAGCGTCTCTCTCCCACATGGCCAGAGGGGGCGACATGGGGGGCACGCCGCGCTTGGTGATGTCCTCGGCCGTGGGACAGGGAATGACACAACCCTGGTCCAACTGGGACACGCAGAAAGGACAGAGGGAAGGAGATTGATTCACGATGTCTACACTGTATTACACTGATGCTTAACCCCTCCATTCACCCTTTCACCGATGTGTGCCCTCACCTTGTCGTTGAACTCGGCCAGCAGCTCTTTCAGGGTGAGATGGGCGTCGTCCTCCTCTTCCTCATCGCTGTCGGGAATCGTGGGGGGTACAATGTGCGAGCACACCAGGCAGACGTGCTTCGGTAGCTCCTTCAGAATATTGACCACCTCCTTGTGCGTCTCTCCAATGAGAGGAATCCCATTCACCTGCCAGGAGGACACTTAATATAAATGAGCAGTCTTTTTAAAATGGATATTCCTATGGTCTGTGATTGGCTGGGTAATGCTTTAATCGTGGGTTGAAAAAAAAAAAATAGAGGGAGAAAACACAGCTGTGCTATAAAAGGTTGAAGTGAAACATTTAAAGAGTGTCTCTTCCCATGACTGTGTGTGTATGAGTGTTAAAGCTGTAGGCGGGCGAGGCTCATTTAAAAAACAAACAGTTGAACAACGCCGCCGCCATGCAGATGTCGCCCGGGGGAGATCAAAGGGGTCGGAGCTGCGACGCACGTGTCAAAAGAGACACGGAGGACACGAGACAGTTTGAACTGTTCTGTGTACAGCGAGCAAAAAGCTACTGTGCGAGTTCATCTGAGTCCTCGTCATGATGAAGGAGGCGTGAACTGGCCCAGCGGAGGAGGGCACGCTCAAATGCACAAGGGCCCACATACTCACACCCACGTTCTTATGTTGCAGGCTGTACTTGAAACTGTGTTTCTGATATATGACTTATGATATGCAATATGCCCATAGACTGTATTTAAGAGGCGGAAGTAACGACACCCATTGTTTTGTTAACTGCGGCTTTGAAGCCGAGAGTTCGACATTTCGGCATTTTCGCAACCAGAAGTGCAACCGAATGCTGAACAATATTTTTTTTATGGACCAGAATGTTTCAATGAACTTTCCCTAACTGAAAACAAAGGGTTAAAATGTGAAGAGGCAAAAAATCACGTCCAATGTTTACTCGGGTAAAGTGGGCTCCTTTTTTCTTACAATTAGATGTTTTCTTTGCAACCAATTTCAGCTCAATTTCTGTTAACCGGCGTAGCATTAAAGCTAACTAGCCTTGCTAATTCCATCATGCTTTATTGCTACACCGGTTACAGAAAAGGAGCTTGTTTGGAGGCAGCGTTGGGCTTTGGAGATTAGCCCGCTACAACGTGATGGCAACGGCACTATGTCAAAATGTCCGCCGCTCCGACCATCCCGCTACGTTGATCTGAAAGGTGTTGTCCGCGCCACTCCTATTCTAGATCTATGATCTCGTAACTTGAGCTGAGTTGAGTTGCAGATGAGTCCGTTACCTCCAATATCTGGTCTCCAGTAAAGATAATGCCACTTTGGCCAACGGGGCCCTCGGGTAAGACGGAGCACAGGTAGTGATGCCCCGCCCGGGCCTCCAGACTGATGCCGAGGCCGCTCGTCTCACTGAACCGCTCCAGCTGACACACCTATAAAGAGTGACGTGAAGTTGAGCGGTGAAGAAGGAGTTTTTTTTTTATTGGAAATGACATGACAATAAAAATAATAAAGCATTTAGATAGGCACAATACTAGGATTTTGGTTTTTTTCTATGCACGTTATCGTAAATGATCATTTAAAACTACAGAGACGTACAATGACTTCATATCGCTGTCCGACTGCATGCTGCCACCTCTTCCTCAGGTCCTCCTCCTCAGCCGGTGACAGTTTCAAACCTGTAAAATGTGCACACACACAAAGCCAATCACCCTCACCTCACACATAAACACACATTCCCATTTCTGTTGCTCCTGTAGCCCTGGATGGTCCAATCAATAAAGAATGGGATTCTATATGAAAACATCACTTTGGCGGGTTTATAGTGCACAAAAACAACATAATTCTTCATGGGGAAAAGCAGCATGTCAACCACAACCACTCAGACAGGCCCACTCAGACAGGCCCACACACACATTCCACAGGCACACACACACACACACACAAATTCACGCCCACCATCTTGTGATTTCTTTGCATACGAATGGTTTCTCGTTCTTTGATTTAAAAACCTTGCAGCAATCAAGGCTTATTGGGCTGTGCTCTCTAATCAAGCCCCCCCCAAAAAATGTTTGTCTAAATGAATCCGTACATGCAGGCGGGGCACGAGGACAAATCCCCCCGGAATCAGCTGAATTAGTCGGGTAAACACACGACCGAACAACGCTATAAATAGACTCCCATCAAAGAGCACGCCTCGCCGTTCCCCGAGTCCAATCAGCGTATCAGACTCCCGAGTCCCCTGATGCGGTTGCAGGCCGCGGTGCAGCACGGGAAGCGGGAGCTTACCGTTTCTGCAGCCGTGTCGGGGACGTCCATTGGCGTATGCCGCTCTCCGGGAGATTTCACGCAGGGAGCAGATTCCTGGGAGACAAGGGGGGAGGAGGGGGTGGGGGGGGGGAGATGCGTTTTGAGCACACGCACATGCGGGGACCCAAACACACAAGAACGTGTACAAATTCCCAGCAAGCATTGTTCTACTTTGAGCAGGTATCAGAAAGTGAATTTGATCATGATTCAACCAGACTGGGCAGGAAGCTCCTGTGGATGATTACTTCCATCGTGAATGTGTTCCCCCATATGCTCAGTAACTTCAAACAGCCCTCTCTCAGCAAAAAGCAACCTGTCTCTTGAATCCTGTTGAGGCCCAGTCTGTAGGGATTGCCTTCGTGGAAGCTGTGGGAGTGTCGGAGGGGGTGCAGCGGAGGCACCGGGGGCAGGATGTGACTCAGACGGACAGCCTTCCTCAGCAGCCTCAGTCGGACCAGGGGGCCCGTCCTCCTCAGCACCTCCATGGCGCGCTGCTCGCTGCAGCCCTGCAGGCTGGCCTCGTCCACCTGGTGGGGAGGGGGGGACGAGACAATGCGTCAGTGGGGAGTAGCCGGGAGGAAAAGCGCAGGTATGATGGAGACACAGAGGCGCACGGTGCGGAGGTAAATTAAACGGGAAAGCAAGAAGAAATCAATAGTAATTCAAAAATAAAAGTTGGAAAGCAGAGGTAAAAGACGGATTGGAGTAAAAGCAAAAACCAGAAGAATTCCCCTCCATCAGCTTAAAAAGACCCTAATTGGTTTACAGTGTATGGAACCACTCAAAGTTGCAAACTGTGCAGATTTCCAGAACCGTTCAGCAGAGAAGATATTTCAGACAACAAGGTATTTGTCTTCAGAGGGCACAATAACCAAACCAAAAAGCTTTTAGCAGGAACTCACAGAGAGGACGATGTCTCCGACGTTGATGCGTCCATCTTGGTCCACGGTGCTGCCTTTCACTATGCTCTTCACTATCACACCGGCGCTGTAGACTGGGGAGAGCGAGATCAATTAAGAGGAGAACGTAGCGTTGATTGTGTAAACGTAGCTTCGTGCTCACACATCTTCATTAATGCCTCACATGTAGCGGGTATCATTCATCACTATGGTTACCTGAGTTTAGGTCACCTATGTAGCTGGAAATGGTGAATCCCAGGCCCCGACTGTTCTTAGTGAACTGCACGCTGAACTCATAGTCGTCAATCAAGTCATTGAGCTGGTAAAAAGCACAGACAGTGAAACAAACCATGTTGTTATTGGGAATATTGTATTTCTTTTTTTTTCTTCTTTCAACATAAAAAGTTAGCGTTCCACTTTCGATCTATTTCACACCTTGCCGTCCAAGCTGTCTTGGCTGAGGACAGGAGATGAAAGGTGGTTGTCCTTGGTAACATCCCTGGCGATGAGCAGTTTCACCTTGGTACCAGCATTTCGCAGCACCTGCGGTCAGGTGGTCATATGTGGGTGTGAAAAAGTGATAGTGTGTGACAATTGCATGTCATAAATAAATTAAATCTAATTTTAAAAAATCTGTTGAAGACATTTTTTCATATATCTTGTTGAAATACTCATTACATCCAGACAGCAAAAAAGAAAAATGTAAAAAAAAAACTAATTGCTGTTGCTGGACTGTAATAAGGCTACCTGAGTCTTGCTAGCTGCTAGCATAACAGCTAGCTTGTTGTTGTTTACGTTCTTATTGATCATTATTGGGGGAGTGGCTATGGAGGCAGGCCTGAAGGACAACACAGACTTTCTTGCTTGATTTAGCACCTACTGGCACTAGCGCTGCAAGTTACTTTCATTGGAAAAGATCTGGCAACACTGGTCTGGGCTTTAAGAGACAGCTGCCCTTTAAGAGTAGCTTAGGCTCACTGAGAACAATCAATCCCAGCTTTTCTATGGAACTTACTTTCTGGTGGTAAACAACAGATACACAGAGCCTGGGTCAGACTTAGCTGTTATTTGAAACATAATACAAACGAAGACTCACCTGTGCCACCTGCTCGCTGTTCATGCCCGCCAGATCCGTATCTCCGATGCGCAGGATTTGATCACCGCTACGCAGGCGCTTATCCTGGGGAGTCCCGTTACAACATTCAGTGTGTTAAAATCTTTAAATACAGGCATGTTTCGCAGACTTTAAATACAACATCTGAGTATGTTGATGGACCTTTAGCATTCATCAATAAGGAAGGAATAGATTCAGATTTTGGGGGGGGGGAAGACTCTTATTGTCATTGAGAGTGAGGTGAGAAGAATGATAGCACTCTCGTTAACAGTGGTGTCGATCTTCTCATCTAACTCACTATTCCTTTACCTTGCTATATAAGGTCTGGCTACGCAGTTGATTGGCAGGTGGATTTACCCGTCCGGCAGCTCCGCCAGGAAGTATGGTTTTGACCATGACACCTGTGCTCCGCCCTCCTATGATGCCAAAACCCAGCCCTTTCCCGTCGTTAATCAGCTCTATCATCTCCACATGACGCCTCTGACATGGCAGCGGTTATAAGAAAAGGGAGAAATACATGAGAGTGGTATAAAGGAAAGGTAAGAAGTTTGATTTTCACTTGCAACACCTCACATGCAAGCCGACTGTACCTCGTGAGCAATGGCAGACAGGTTTCTCCCCATCGACATGGTGCGGGAGATTCGAGGTGGGGTGCAGTACTTAGAAGAAAAAGAAGAACAAAAATGGCAAACTTGAAATGACATTGAGCTAGACGCGCTGAAACCTTCAGACAATGTAATGCAATGTGCTTGAGTTTTATAACGAAATGGGATATTATCAAAGGTGACATTTGGAATGGTGATGAATTACATTTGAAAAAGTGAAAGATCTATCTATATATATGTGGTTGGTTCATGGATTCTAAGAATAAATGGCTTCCTTTTACCATACTCCCTCTCATTTACGGTTCGTATTTTTGACCTACTTGCGATTCAGTGGGAACGCAGTTGTCCGGGTAGATGTCCGAGAAGGACAGATCCTGCGAGCCTAGGGAGTAGGAGCTGCCGTCCCTGTAGATGGATCTGGTGGTGCTGGTCCCTCGGTTCTCCATGGCCCATGTGTAGGAGTCGCTGTGACTCAGCGTCTTCAGGTCCAGCGCCACGCCCTGGCAGGGGCCACAGTTCATGGACACGGATTTGGAAATCTTCCCCTGGTAGGATTGAGAGAGCCAATAAGTGATGGATAAATGAGGGCATGAGGGAGAAAGAGGATAAAAGGGTACAAATGGAGTGGATGCAAGTAAAAGGAGATGGGTTGGGTGGGATAGAGAGACTGAGTAGATGAATGAGAAAAGGATTGATGGATGCGAGGGAAGGGAGAACGAAAATGGACGAGAGAGATAAAGAGATGGGGAAGGGGGATTGATAGAGAGTTGGAGGAAGAAGATATGGAGAGAGAGAGAGAGAGAGAGGAATAGGCTGAGACAGTGATGGAGGGAAATGGAAAGGATTAGGAAATTGAGAAAGGAGGGGCATTGTGATACAATGAAGAACAATGTGAGAGGGAGGACAAATGTGTGTTAGCCAAAATAAAAAGTAAAGAAAGATAGGTTTAAAATGGAGCAGAGAGGGAAAAGATAGGAGCGCAGGAACATAAGGATCTGAGGTAAAGGCTCCTGTTCAATACCACATAAGTTCAACACTGTTCCTGATTGTCTTTTTGGTGTTCAGTTAAAAAGTGTAAAAGGGAGTTCTGCTAGATGCTTATATCTGATGTGAATGCTTTTCCCACTCTAATAATGTTGACACGTGTTGGAATAGCAGTCGTAGAATAAAAGACACACTATCATACTATTAAGACTACGCTTTAAATAAAAACTGGTATTTTTGAAAGATACAAGACCTTGAACAAAAATGGTTTCAGTGTCTGTCCTGATAAAAATCCAGAAACCACTGACATGATGCCTTGTTTCCTGGAATGAAGAGACGCTAAATGACTACAGGCTCACACAAGGCACACAAAGCTAATGTCATAAGAGCGTGGTGCTTTGGGGTTATCTTATTACAGTGCACCGCAACAGACATGATCATTACTGTTGACAACACTGGTGGCTGTATGAAGCACTTAAAGATTAAAAAGTGTGCTATTTAAACGATGTACCATGAATCCCTTCATTTCCTGAATTCAGCTCATGCTATTCGTTCACTGCCAGTCGACGCTGGATTCCCCGGATCCGCTTCATTTAAATAACTCAATCTGACAGCATCCAAACAAGTTGCAGGAGAGAACCGTGAGGAAGTAACGTTACGTTACTGAGCGCCAGTTGGCAAACAAATTATACCAAAATCCTTTTTTTTTTGCGTATCAAAAAATATGCAGTGGTCAACGAAAGAAATTGCAGTATAAAAAACATGCGGTACAGAATTTACAGACGCAGGCTGAAAAAGGCATCATGCAAGAGTGCATTATGTCTTGTTCTCAAGGTTTAGGCCTGGGGACCTGCCTGTCTTGACTTGGGACTAGACTCTAGACTTGCTTGTTCAGACTTGGGACTCAACATGTGCCAGCCTTGAATCTGTCTTGACTTGGGAGTCATGCCTTGCCTGTCCCGACTCTGAACTTGTCTATCTTGACTTGGGATTTGCCTGTCTGGACTTGGGATTTGATTCAAGGCTTGTCTGTCTTGACTTGGGACTTGCCTGTCTTGACTTGGGATTTGACTTGGGACTTGCCTGTTTGCACTTGGGACTTGCCTGTCTGGACTTAGGATTTGACTTGGGACTTGCCTGTCTGGACTTGGGATTTGACTTGGGACTTGCCTGTTTGCACTTGGGACTTGCCTGTCTGGACTTAGGATTTGACTTGGGACTTGCCTGTCTGGACTTGGGATTTGACTTGGGACTTGCCTGTTTGCACTTGGGACTTGCCTGTCTGGACTTGGGATTTGATTCAGGGCTTGTCTGTCTTTACTCGCCTGTCTTGACTTGGGACTTGCAACTTGCCTCTCTTAAGTCTTGACATGAGACATATATGGGATATATATATATATATATATATATATATATATATATATATATATACATACTGTACACATACTGTATAGGCTGAAAAGAAACTTCTAACAGTCTTACAGATGACTTGTGCAAACTCCTCAGCATGAGATTTAGCCACTTCTCCCCCCCGCCCCCCCTCCCCTCTCTTCCTCTCTTTTTCTCAGGGCTTTAGTGGTAAGCTTAGGTAAGCTGATTATTCATCCAGTTTGGTTCGCGCATTCAGTATTTTGGGAACAATTCCGACTGCTTGCCCACCATTCTATATACATCAAAACGCCCACGCAGTCCTGCTTGTGCTGTACCTTGGCCGGGGGCTTCCGCTGAGCTTGCTGTAAGCTGAGTATATGATGGAACAGGGGGCTCTGCAGCACCGTCTTCAGCAGGGAGAGTTTCTCCTGCGTGGGGGCATCTCCTCGCTCCTTCAGTTTGGCTTGCAGTCTCTCCACGGCCTCCAGGGCAAGCTGAGCGTCTGCAGAGAAAGTGTATATAATGTTGTGTCATTCAGATGCAGGATTTCTCCAACATGTTGTTGCTGCTGCTGCCGAGCGACCCTGACACAGACCCGGACCTTTGATAATAAGCCGTGAAATGCCGGGGCTTAATTGGGAGCGATAGGGCAATATATTCTGGTAACTTTGTAAAAAAAAAAAAAAAATCTATCCAGGATGACTTCCCCTGTCAGCACTGTGATACGTATTCAAAAACAATTGAGTTTTTCGGGGGGATTGCTTTTCAATTCCTTCTCAATTCCTTCTCAGTTCTCTTGGTAAAGTCACAGAGTTTCGATCAGCAATTGCCGGGTCAAAACCGAAGCAAAATGTTTATTCGCAAACCAAAATGTTCCTCAAGAAACGTTGACGTCGTACAGGAATTCAACGGCAAACAGCTGAGGTGTTGCGTCAGGTCATATCACCCTTGTTTATTCGGTGGAGTGGAAGCTAATGAGCACAAGCCATGCTTGCAGTAATCGTACCTGGCAGAAGGTTACGACCCTGTAAACTCTTCACGGCCAACGTTTTGACTACTGACCAGACTGTGCCACCTGCGCGTGTGACCCCCCCCCCCCCCCCCCCCCTCGCCCTGTCTGGAAACAGCAAACCTTAAATCGTAAGTCTCACATGATTAGAATGGCAGTGGCGAGGGGGGGGGGGGGGGGGGGGGGGGGATCCACCAAAGTTCACTGGAACGTGTTGGGCTTCAGACTGCGCCTGCAGGGTCACCGGAATGCACTTACCCATGATTTCCATCGCGGCCTCTGCGGATCGTTGTGTGGGAGGGTGGGGGGTTAGATTGTGTATTTGGGACTTTACGGTTTCAGTTACACTCTTCTCTGCTTGGCGCCTGCAACATGAACAACAACAGACACACACACAAAATGAATAGTTGATTAAAAGTTCCATGTTGAACATTATTAATACAATTCCAACCCGAAAAAAAAATGTTTTGGTTGACATCTGTATCATTTCACCTCAAACATCCCCTCTACTGAGGCCTGTTTGTTTGCGAGCGCCTTGCTTGTCAACTAATGCTCTTTAGCCGGATTTAAATCTTCTCCAAAGGGCTTTATCAGCCAGTGACGGTAATTAACAGCGACACACACACACACATACACACACACTCACACACACACACACACACACACACACACACACACACACACACACACACACACACACAGGCCTCCCGACCATTCTGACTCAAGGGGAGGGGGGGAGGGGGGGAGTCTGTATAGCATCAAAGCATGATACCAATGACATGATTTGATTTGTAGAAAGAAAGAAAAAACAACCGATGAGCTGGAAATGACAACGACTCATCTGAAATCTAATTAGAGAGGTCGAGCATTGATAGGCAGTGAGGGTATGGCAGCACTTATATACCCTTCACGGCCGCCTAATGAAATCTATATCTAAATACCTGTTGATGTTAAAGCGATGGCGTCAGAATGATAAAAAAAAAAAAAAAATCATTACAAATGAATGATTTACAGTAATTACGCGCCCATTAGGCATTAATTTGATATGTAATCAACAAGGCGGTCAGTTAATTTCTTTTTTTTTTTTAAATGACCCGGGCGCATTAGAGCCATCACAGTGACGGACAGAAAGCTTCTTCTCACCTCCATTGCTGCGCCGGTGGGCTCTATATCAACAGGTCCTCCCACGCGCCGAGCTCCCCGAGCGCAGCGCGTCCAGCACCTCCTCCACCGGCCCGCGGGGTGAAATTTGAGGAGGACGCGTCCCTGATGGGACAGGTCATAACAGCTTATTGGGCGACGGCGAGACACCGAGAAGCACGCTGCGCGCTTTTTGCTTTTCTTTTTTCTTTCCCCAGCATGTGTGCGTCCTGCGGCTTGGGGGCGCGCCGCCGCCCAGTGCGCATGTCACCCCTGTGATCTTCAGGCAACAAGAGGGCTCATCCCGACGACAGCCCGCAGTAATCCTGCTAATGCATTTCAGTGGGGCACTCTGCAAATATAACTTGTTCAAATACTTTGTCAATAATATTACGCAGTAATATATGATGTATATCATTTTGACATTATTTAGGTGGAGACTGTATGGCCCAGGGGTGTGCTGCATCTCCCTGCACCGTGATATGTCATTTATCTACGTCATGTTTGTGTAGCATTTTGAAAATACACTTAACGAAAGTATGAATAAAATGAGGACTCCAAATGTATAGAAGGTCTACACAGGTCCGGTCCCACGCCTTCTTAACAAAACATTATTGCTGGGAAAAACATGTATCAACGAAAGTGATAAGAACAAGTTATTATGGCAGCAGCACTATGCGCCATATACACACACACACACACACACACACACATATATATATATATATATATATATGCATATTTGTAAGTGTTTGTAAACATATTTCTTTTCTCAACACATTTTTTCTTGATGTTACCTCTTATTTCTGTCTTCTTCTTCTTTTTTTATTTTTTATTTTTTTATTTTTTTACCGTAAACTGAGACCTGCAGCGTCCTATAACATGTTCCGGGAGGTCGCCAATTTGACGCATTAGTTTGGCTGAGAATGTGACAATGAGTGAAACCTTCAGTTGTCACCATGAAAGGCACAATTACGCAATTAACCCCCGAGTCGCGTCAATGTCATATCCGGTTGTGGGGCTGGTGTAAACAGTGCAGATACACACTTAAAACGTCCTCGCAGTGAAACGCTGTGGTACCCCTGCGCGTTCACACGGCAGGTGGAGCCCTCGCTCCAGAGATTTAGGAGCCGCAGATCCAGTTCCATGTTTTCCACCGCACACCACCACTTCATCTCTCTTTTTCTCCCTCTCCCTCTCGCTCCCCTCTCCTCTCTCCCCCACCCTCCCTCCTTCCTCCGCTCTCCGCCCGCCTGCAACGCAACGCTCCTTTCGCCGGGCTGCGCTCGATCAACCGAGCATCCACCGCGCCTCCAAATTGGTTTGTCATTTCTGACCTCTCTCTCTCTCTCTCTCTCTTTCTCTCTCTCTCTCTCTGTCTGTCTGTCTGTCTCTCCCTCACAGTGTGTGCGTGCGTGCGTGTGCGTGCGCGTGTGTGTGTGCGTGTGAGTTGACCACGGTCCTCTGCGCTTCGTGCCTGTGGACTTCGGCTGAAGTCAGTAAGAACATAAAGGCAGCCGCGGAAGATAAAGAGAGAGAGAGAGAAAGGGGAGGGAGGGAGAGAGGGAGGGAGGACGGGACACTGACAGACTGGGAGAGAGAGAGAGAGAGAGAGAGAGAGAGAGAGGGGGGAAGAGAGAGAGAGAGAGAGATACGCCTCGGTCCTCTTCCAGCACTCCACTGGACTTAGTGCATTTGGACGGACGCGATCGCCTGTACCTCCCCCGGCGCACGCGCTGATCGGGATACTAAGCACGCAGCCATCGTTTCATTACACCCTGAGCGTCATCTCCATCCTTTTTCTTTCAGTAACATTTACCCACGGTCGTTGTTTTTGTGTGTGCGTGTGTTGTTTTTCTTTCTTTGCGGCACCAACATTAAACCAGAGAGCGGAGAGGAGTCGAGGCGGCCACAACCGGCGAGACCATTCAATCGGCAGGAGAATATATTTCCATCCGAGATCCGGGGGACTGTACGAGGAAAAAAAAAGAAGAGCGCAGCGAAAAAAGGGGGTTTATTCCTGACTCTGGATGTGTATGTATGCGCCGACACCGCTGCGACTGGTGACACGGTAAGGATGCGCTCCGTGCTCCTGCACACATTGTGATTGATGTATTCAAACATTTTGAGCAGAGATCGCTCGGTGAACGTCACTGACCTGCATCTGAGAGCTCTACACGGCAGGCTGACTTTTGGTTCTCACGGATGCCCATGGGAATGTGGCCTTGGACTTAAAGGCGAGCGGAAAGTGGCCCTTACCGGACGAGGGTGGCTGGGGGTAGGAGGGGGGACGGGGACGGGGACGGGGACGGGGACGGGGACGGGGACGGGGACGGGGACGGGGACGGGGACGGGGACGGGGACGGGGCACGGGGGGGGGGGGGGGGGGAGAGACGACGATAATGTAATATAGTTACACCGTAATCGCACACATGATGCTCCAGCGACTTGTTGGCTGGATGGGCGTCGCTCCGATGGTCTCCGTGAGGCTCGAGGTGACGGACTCATGACACACATCACCCCCCCCCCCCCCCCCCCCGAATACTCACTGCGATCATATGACCGGGTTTGTACACGCGATTGTCATTCTGTGGCGCGTGCGTCTGCGTCGCTGGGTGACGGGGACGCGGACGGGGGGCATAGAAAGCCGTTCATCTGCATGCCGTTTCGACACGGCTGCTGTCTTTTTGTTGTTGTTTGTTATTGTGTGTGTGTGTGTGTGTATGTGTGTGTGTGTGTGTGTGTGTGTATGTATTGGAATGCAGTTAGTTCATTTTGTGCGGGCTGCCGTGTCGAGCCGCAGTCCGGCTCCAGGAGAGCCGACACTCTGGAAGAACCCCCCCCCCCCAAAAAAAAAGGGCCAGTGCACCTCCAGAATACGTCAATCATGCGCATTCACGGGGTAAAAAAGAAAAGAAAAGCAACGGCTCTTATTTACAGAGGAGGCGTCGAAGGTTGGGGGAGGGGTGCATGGGGGGGGGGGGGGTTACAGATGACCTTGATGTGCAACTGAGATCTACTGAAGGTTGCACAGTTCTTCTCAATATTGACCTAAACTGAGAAGAGCACCTTGCCTCAGATCAGTGTGCTCGCTTTAATCAGTCGACCCCCCCCCCCCCCCCACCCCACTAATAGGGCGGTTTGTAGGCGCTGTAAGTGTTGGAGCTGCTGGGCGGCATGTCTGCTCATCAGGTGAGACAAGCGGCTCCCCTGTGCAGGCGATTGGGGGAGGGGGGGGGGGGGGGGGGGGGGGGGAGATGGGCAGTATGGGCAGTCATCTGTCGGCGGTTTGACGTGGATTTGCGTGAGTGAGTTGGATATCACTAAATCATCTGCTCAGCAAGCACAACCGCTAGTGTCTTAAGTGATGTTCTTTGTTTGAAATGGTTGAGGAAGAAAGTCTTGTGTCCCACATCCTGACAAGTCGCTTACTCGACCTCCACATCGTGTGCGTGTTGCTGTCCCGTCCCACGCCGGCTCATGATGTCACCTCAGCCATCACTGCGCGAAACGCAGGCCGGGTTTATCAAAGAGCACCTCGGGTCACGTTGAGTGAAGACGCCCACGCGGTGCGGACGGTTTATTTTAAATAAATACATTTTAAAAAAGCACCTGAAGCTGTGCGACGTGCAACGGCAGCAATCAAAGCGTTCTGCTGACAGCAGGTCTGTGTGTCCTCACTTTAATCAGGTCACCGATTCATCTCACTTGTGATGATGCGAGGAGGAAGACGAAAGCCCGTTGTTGGAGATGGATGGAAGGGTAGGTGGTAGAGGGGGGGGGGGGGGGGCTAATGGCGATGGTTGTGCTAATTCGGATTGCCCCGCTTAGTTGACCAAGCGTGGCTGACTGTCTTTATTTGGAGCTGTTGATGTAACACAATATTTGGTTTGGGTTGAGACGGCTCCAAGAACATTATCTGACCCTGTCTTGGAAGCGGCGTGCGATTTGAATGACGGGATCACAGATTAAACATCCAAACCTCCAGATAATTAAAACATACCCTGGCACACACACACACACACATACACACACATATATATATATATATATATACACACACGCTTGTATATTAAGAAAAGCAGGCATATCATCGGCGTCGGAACAGTGGAATCTCAATTTCCATCGTCAGGGGTTATCAGAGAGTGTAACTTCCACGCTTTGTGCAATTAAATCAGTTTTAGCGCGGGGGCCCGCGCAAACCTAGGGGGCCGCCTTCACCCCGAACCACTCTGACAAGCATTGTTTCCTCGAGAATTTTGCAGTTCCCGTCCTCTGTTTAGTTAATTTCATGCGCGGCGAGGTAAAAGGTCTGCGTGTCAGAGAGCCTTGTAGATAAACAGAAGGCGGTGTTTATTGTGCTCACGGAGGCGACTGCGGCCTTCCCCGCATAAATACATTTCTCAATCTCGCGGCTTAAGCCGTGAGGGAGAACAAGTCTTAAAACGCCGCAATAATAGAGAAAAAAGTCCCAATGAAAAAATGGATTTGATGGCGCCGTGTGCCGAGTTTAACCTCGCTCAGAGAAAAGGCCTTCTCCTCTCGCCGGATGACCCTCGGCCCGTCTTCCTCGTCCACCTGAAGCACTCGGCCACGTGCCAACGCACCCTTCCTCCGTAACCTCTCCGTCGGCTCACTCCACCTCTCCCTAAATGTGTGGGCCCTGCCTCTGATATCACTCCAGCCTGTTTAGAGGTGAAGGCTGTGCGAGAGGGCTCGTTGCTCTGCCCCCTGATTAGATATACGCTGAAGAACCTGAGGAGAGGGGGGGGGGGGGGGGGGGGGGGGGACCAGCAGCCAGACTGCTGTCAGATCTCGGAGCATTCACCGACTCATTGCTCCTATGGCCTCGACTACAAGAGCCCTCCAGAGAGAGATGTCTTACTCCTGCCTAGATGTGGAATGGTTGGAGGGCTTTCTGCTCGAACCACCACGGCCTATATCCGTCTGTATATTGGGGCAGATTGAGTGGGGAGGGGGGGGGGCACTGGTGGCCTGCTCGTGCCGTTTGTTTGCCCGGCCGTTTGAGGGCGATGCACATTGTAAGGTCCCATATTGTAAAAAAAAAAAAAAAAAGGGAGATGTTCATGTCTGTATTATAAAGCAGGTCGAGGTGCTATATTAATATTGTGAAAGTATTCCAAACACACAGGCGGTCTTCAGACGCCGTGCCTGAATCCTTTTTTTTTCGGTTGTGATGTCACGATGTCCGACGTGAACCAGAATGGCGCAGCTCCTTCGCACGGTGCATCCCGGTTAGATTTGTGTCTGACCTTCGTCCCGACTTGCTCTGACGTTATTGTGCGCACGTGGGCAGCGATGACCTTGCGAGATGGAGGGGGCCGCAGTTGATCTCCACCGACTGCTTGACCCCACTGCATGATGGGAAACGCCTCTGTTGTTTTCGCTTGATCAAAAAAGCCGATATGTGCAGTTTTTGTTGGGCTTGTTTGGATAAAACAGGCCCTTCGACATGGCGTCCCCTCGGGTTTTATGGATACCCTCATAGTCATTCTCCCACAAATTTCTGATTATAATGATTATAATAACGATAACAATTCTAATGATAATAAAAAAAAGTTACAAAATGTTGTGTGATGACTCCTACAAGTAGCAAAAGCAGAGCTGTTGAACCGGTCGGAAAGGCCTCAAAGGTTTGATTGCATCGTGTTTTTAATCAGCGTTTTGTAACAGCCAAATTAAAGAAAGCCTAAGGACCTCAGGTTGCGATCCACCTCACATAAAAATGATTGAGAAATCAATCAGTGTAAATTAATTCCCAAAACCACCAGCCATCTATTAGCACATCTGAAATGGGCCGATGTGATGATGTCTTTGGCTTCCTGCTATACTTTCCTCTCGTAAAAAAAAAACACAAAGAGAAGGAGAAAAGATATTGAACGTAATGAATTGGCAACCTGTAACGATAAAAAACACACACTAATGGCTCCTACTTCACAATCCCGTGGCCTTTTTCTTCTGAGTGATCAATCAGAGAGGCTTAGGTGGTGAAAAATCAATGTCATATCTCACAATAATATTTTTTTCTCTTTTTTTGTAGACAGACTTGTTTTGACCTGTTGTTTGTTCGGCGGCCCCCTGAATATTTCACTTCTTTACGTCATCATTGACTTTTATCTGTCTGGCTTTATTGGCTGAACAACACATTGTAACACACTCTTGAAGCGGGCTCTATAAAGTGAAGACGATGGTTGTTGCTTTGCCACTGTGAAGTGCCGGTGTGCTCCAGTGAAAAGGGTACAGTTATGTCTTTTTATTATTATATACAATTATTCTCGATAACACACCTGAGAAAGATGGCTGCATGCAACGTTATTCATTTTCTAAACCGTACCTCTTAGCCCACCAATGTAATTTCGCCTCAAGCCACACGCTCGGCACAGTTTGCAATAACTTTGTGAGTGTTTCAACTCAAGTCGTAAAAGAAGAAAAAAATGACAATTTTGAAAAAAAATGTCCCGGCGCTTTGGTCTTTCATTGCGCGCTCGATTTGTCTCTGAACGACATGTTTAAGCAGCTGCTCGCGACGTGAGCTCCTGTATCCACACGTCCCATTGTTCTTTGAAAACCTCACTCACTCCCTCGTCGTTATCCCAGTTTCACAAAGAAAAGACTGGGAAAAAACACTTGTTCTTGCAGTCAACACATCTCCTGTCAACGCTGCTCCTCTGTGCCCTTCACCTCCCAGCGCCCCACACGAAGCTGTCAACACTCGATAGAAAACACACGCACGTGCGTGCATGCATTTTCGTCCCACAGACGCTCTAAACACACTTCAATGCGGCACACATCAATTACCGCCAGTCTGTCTCACTCACACACACACACACACACACACACACACACACACACACACACACACACACACACACACACACACCTAGAAGCGTGCGCACCAGCAGAGAGCCACGAACCGACGCAGCCGGCAGCTGTATATTTAGTGACACCACACACAGTGCCATTAGGGAGCTGAATGGAAAATCAGTGTACAAGGCCAGAGTGATTGTAAGAAAGCTCACTCCAAGGCACGCCGATTATTTTGGTCTCCGCAGGAAATCATTTACAATGGCATTCCCCATCCCCCTCATGCTGCCCCTTCCCCGATACAGTCCATTTAAACAGAGTGTTGCTGTGTGTGTGTGTGTGTGTGTGTGTGTGTGTGCGCAAGCGTTACGCAATCGTAAAAGTCAGGGTGGGCGGTGGGGGTTCTTATCTGTGTGTCGTTTGTGCGCTCGACTGTGGCGTGCCGTGGAGGCCCGGGCTCTTTGGGAGAACGGGGTGCGCACACAATGTGATGCAACCCGGCGGAGCCGATTTGAATTATGGGGCAGTGAACAATGAGGTCATCGCCGGGCTGGGGGCATACATCTCCCCAGCGCGGCGGTATGACACAGTATTTTCTTATCAATGGAGGAAACCGGCAGCAGGATTCGGGAAATGCAGTATTGTAATGGAAGACGGATTGGAATAAAAGACAATGGAATGGGAATTCTGGTTTCGATTGTAATGACATTGTATTGTGCGTACCGTTCACTTCAACTTACAACAGTTGCACAGAGCACACCGGATTTGTTACGGATTTTTAATTTGTTGCAATATCACCCCAATCCCCCCCCCACCCTTCCGGCTTTTCATGCGTTCACACGCCTCTTACGTCCACCGTACTGCATCCAATGATATTTTCCATATCTTTTCCTTCTTCAGCAGATTGTCCACAATCAGTGTCTGCTGTAATACCATCATCCCCAGGCCCCTCTTAAACTTCCTGCTTACTGGGCTTTTACTTTAACTGCATTACATACATCTTCCACTCCCCGTTCATCTGCTTCCTTTCAGCATAAACCTGGCAGAAAGAGCCGACTCAAAGTGCTGTGATGTGATGCGACTGATTGTTTGATGGCAAATTCAAAAAGAATATATATATATATATATATATATATATATATATATATATATATATATTTAACAGTGTCATTTGTTGTGCCTGTTCCGTGGCACAGCTGTGATCTTGAGTGATATCGAATGGCGTTTTCATTCCAAGTCTTTGAGAGTGAGAATATGTGCCAGGGAGTATTGATCCAGAGCTCAGTTTGATGGTGCAGTGTGATAGGTTAAAAGAGGGCGAGGGGCGACAAGATGGTTATGCTTGATGGAACAGAGATATTAACAGATGTAGTCGTGATCAATGGCTGGATAATGCATGTGTACACCATTTGCTATGTTTTGTGTTCCGCCCCTCGTGTTATCGAGCGGACTAGCGTTGTCTAAGTAATGGACAATGCCCAACGAGGTATCAATTATCAGGAATTGATGGACGATGTGGAGGCCAGAACGCGTAGCAATCACTTGCCAAAGAATAAAAAAAGACCATTGATTTATATTTTCATGCATTTTGCAACCAAAATCCAAAGTTTTTGCCAAGCCATTTACTCTGTTTCCCTGGCAACCCTGAGGGGTTTGCTAATACCTGGAATTGTCATTACCATCCCATAAGGTTATTTGGCAATGGAAACGTTGTTCACTGCTCCATGTAAACAGGGCGAACCTTGGACACGACTTGGCAACGGGAGTTATTTGTAGTGCACTCAACTCATAGAACCCTTTGGCTCAGCTACGAGCCAGAAAGCTAACGTTTTGTTAGCAAGACTCACAGTCAATGACTGCTCACAAACAGTAAATACAACAGTAAGTTTAGACAACAAGACTAGCTAGCTATCCAGCTTTTTCATTATCACCAAACCAATAACAAGATTTTCAAAAACATCCTAATTATCATAACATTGGCCTAACGATACCATGATGCTAGCAAGTGTGGTTGACAAACACTACATACTGTATAATTTAACGTGTGTTTAACAAGACTAGCTCACTATCCAGCCTTTTTATTGTCTCCAAATCAAGATTTTCACTTAATCCTGATTAGCATAATGCTAGCATAAATATAACGTGCTTTGCAATATTCCGAGTCAATAATATTGTGTATGGTTGACAAGCAGCACATGTAATTTAACAGTATGTTTAGCAACAAGACTAGCTTACCAGCCATGTCATTATCAAAAAATCATACACACTTAAAAAAAATATGGAGTACCATAAGGCTAACACCAAGCTAACATTATGCTAGCAAGATTCAAAATCAATAATATTGCTCACAGATGACAAACAGTAACACAAATAACATTGTCCCCAAATCATCATCTTGCCAGCATAAAGCTAACGTTATGATATCATGACTCAAAGTCAATAACATTGCACATTGTTAACAAACAGTAAATATACTTTTACAGTATGTTTAACAACGAAGCCACCCAGCCATGTCAAGATTTTTGCTAAAAAACAAACGAGAGGCCACAGGAACACCTCTGTGTGAGCGCGGTGCTCAAATCATCTGCTGGGTCCCATTTATTCGAAAGGCACGACTCAAAAATAAGCTTTTCAGTTTTCTGCAGAGGATGTTACAACTCACTTGAGATTAAAATAAGTACGAAAAAGCACCGCGCCCCTTGCACGCCATGTTTCAGCACCCATCAATTCGTCCCTGACGTATCTTTCACACGTTTTGCAATAAAGCCATTTTACCACCTCCGTGTTTTTGCGAGGGAGCCCCCCGATAGTGTCACTCCAAGACGGATGAGCACCGGTCTGGCCTGTGGGGCCGCAGCAATAACTTACACCGACCACGCGTCAGTTCTCTAACCATGTAAGAAATGGTGCGGCCTGCTCTCCTGCAGTGTGCTTATGTGCGTTCTCGACCCCCGGATTGTCTCTCTCTCTCGGACATGATAGATGAGGCGGCGTCCATCACATGTATCAAGATGAGAGGGCATTGGGGGGAGAACCTTTACGGTGGAGTGAGGGTGTGCCGGAGACAGCCTTTGATAAATGATATTTGGTATTTTAAAACCAATCTGTGTGTAAAACCCGTGTCAGGCAATTACTGTAAGCTATTCTTATGGGTCGAACGATATATGTTGGTGTGCGTCTATTTCTTTGTGTGTGTGTGTGTGTGTGTGTGTGTGTGTGTTTGTGTGTGTGCATGGATTAAAACGTCTCATTGTCCAGGGTATAGTTGATTACAGTTCATCGGTTCACAATCACCGGACAAATCAACTAGTTTTTTTTTTGTTCCATCATGTACACCTCCCTTCCTCATCCCCCCATCTCTCTCTCTCTCTTTCTCTTTTCTCTCTCTTCCAAAGATTTATGTGGGGCACATAGACAAGAGTCTTTAATTTTACGCCTGGGTAGACCGTCTACACACTATTGCTCCATATTCTTTATGCTTACGGTATATGGAATCTGTCGAAACCCCTAGGGGGAAGAATTGTGGTATTAGCGTGAACTATCGGGGTGGGGACTCCACTCCGCCATGAATCTACACCACCAGGCAATCGGCGCAATTCCTGGTGTCTTGTTGTGTGCAATCCGTTGTTTTCCCAGGTGTAATTACAAAGGCCCATACATGGAAAAAAACATCATAAAAGTGTACCGCGGAGTCGTGTTAATTACATACAGCGGGCTCGTGAGTAATGGTGGCGACATCAATCCAACCACTGACGCTCATAATAGAAAACAGCACTGATTTACTGTGAGAAAATGGGCAGCATCCGTCATGATGCATATATTTTACGTCTTTGTGTTTGTCTTTTTTTATTCTCAGGAAGACATTGTTTCCAGAGATTTTAGAAGGGAGAAAAAAAATCAAACTCTTCCTGCCCCTCATCATCACGTCCTTGTATTGTTTAGTCGGGCTACTCGCTCTCAGCCAGCGCCCCTCCCTATAGCTCCTCCGGCAAGCTTTCCCATCTAAATCGGCCCGTCGACCTCGTCTTTGCTCTCGGAGGAGCCCTCTCACCTCATTTGAATCAAAATACGCCATCTCCTCTTATGAACTCAAACGGCGTTCGATCTTAACCGCATGCTCAAAACTGTATACGGCTGCTGGAGGGGGAAAAAAAGTATCTTGGTCGGAAAATTGAGCTATCTGTTAGTATCGATATAGACATTTCATTCAAATGTTGACATGGTGAGTGCAATCATGCAACAACAGATTTTTAAAAAAAAAGGAAAAAAATCTATCAGAAGAAAAGAAGACGCCACAGTTTGAATCTGTGCACTGAAAATATGATATGGTTACGGTGAGGTAACTAAAATCTATCTCGTGGTATGAATCTTCAAATGGCAAATGCATCTTGATGTATCACATCCTCAATATTCTATCTCACTCCACATGGCTACTTTTTCATCGATTAAGACAAGCAGTCAGATGAATCTTGTTATTTAGAAAGTGCTTTCAAATCACACCGCAACAATCCATAATATAAAAAAAACTGCTTTCTTTCCACACCAGTATCCGCGTGAGCACACAATCTGATACAAACACAAATCCTTCTGCTGTGCGTTACATGTAAGCGGAAATACCGTTTTTACACAGCAGCTCTAAAACAAAGGGCGCTCAATGCCTGTGGTATTTTACACCGCACCAATTAGCCTCTAGCGCCGAGGTAGCCGACGCGGTGCCCGTGAGCGCCTCGGCCGCCTGCAGGGAGCCAATGAGTCGCCTGTGGGCGTGTTCTCAAAATAGCACCAGTCCCCGGGAGAGTGGTTTCGGTCCAAGCCGACCCGGAGTTGAACATTTAAAAAACTTTTTACCCATCTGTCCAATCACAGTTGAGTAAAGTGGTCCACTCCTCCCTTTCCTTCAACCTATCTACCTTCCGCATAAATTCCGTAAAATGGCTACCGTATCAAAAGCTGACAAACACAGATGTCATTAAACTCGCACGGAATGATTACGAGGGATCATTAACAGTCTTCTAATATATGTGGCCCATCAAATGTATGATATTCATTATTTAAAAGGCACCCAGAGCTCATTTAGAATTTGGGGCAAGATTGTATCGAAAAAGTAGCCAAGTAGCCTTCAGGGAGCTTTCAAGTCTCAAGAGGGTTGGTGACCCCGGGCCTAGCAGACTCCTACTTGGGCTAAGCCACCGCAACGTCTGACGGAACCCAACAGTTGAACGTCAGCCTCTTGTTTTTACAACCCAACATGGTTTAAACAGAGCAGCTTATATTGGTAGCGGGAGCCACAAGCTAGCAAAGCGCTATATACTGAAAGGGAACCAAACACACGGTTATGTTCCGTCGCTGCACCAATGCAGAATCGCGTGAGACTTGAGCGAGTACGACATCGGTGTGTCTTTGGGAAGAACACTTTGTTTCATCCGGTCGGAGCTTCTCAAACCGAAGACGTGTGTGACGTCAGACAGCACACAGACAGAGCAAATCAGGATTCGATGAAGAATTCCTCGTCGTTGATGTGTATGCACGGAACAGGGCGGCTGCGTCTTTTATTCTCATCTTTCCCACCTCACGTAAAATGAGTCCTAATGGAAAATCTCTTCTCCCCCCCGCCCCCTCACACACCTGTAGTCCCACCCGGCCTCCAAAACGCGCTCCTTTTCCCTCTCCCTCCGATTCCCCCGTTCATCGATCCCTCCAATGTCAACCGGCTCCGTGTGAATAATGCATACAGCGTTTTGTGGAGGGGGAAGCGAGCGAGACATGGATGAAGGTGCTGCATTGGTTGGGAAGTCGGGGTGGGGGTGGAGCTTAGGGCCCAACTTATTTCGATGCTCTGTTGCCTCTGGCAAATCTCCCGCATTGTAGTGCGCGTGCGTGCACATTACATCGGGTGGTGCGCGCTCATCCGCGTGAATACGTGCGGTGCGGTCAATCCCTCTTTTGTCGCAGCGTCTGCCCGCCCGCCCGTGTAGAGATTGCTCGCGGCCTCCTGCACTGGCTAATAGACCCAATTACAACACTGCCTGAGAGCTCCACAAAGATCCAGGCTCTGACATTATGCATGCGTGTGTGTGTGTGTGTTGTGTGCGCCTATACAACATTTTGTTAAAATATAAAACCTTGAAAAGCACGTGGACAAAAGACTCGTGCCCCCCCCTCGTCAGTAAACAGCAACACCGGTGTTTGAATGCCAAAAAGGAGCACGCGCAGAAGAAGTCACACACAACACAACACACACTTACTGACCCTGGTGAGATGAGGCTGCATAGTTTACCCTCAAGAGAAATAGGGGTGGGAGGGGTGGGGGGGGGGGGGGGGGGGGGGGGGGTGAAGAGAGAGAGTGAACGAGAGGGAGGAGAAACAGATAAGGTGTCGCCGAGGCAGATGGGAGAATATTGTGGAGAAAAAAACAGGATGGAAAACAGGGGACGATGCAGAATGAGAGATGGGGAAGAGGGGCGGTGGTGTGGGGTAGAGGGGGGTAGAGAGAGAGAGAGAGAAAAAAAAAAAGATATAAGAGACATTCTAACTGTGAATAACTGCCACTCTGCGTTCTAGTAACAGAGCTAACAATTTCCCTTTTCCGAAAAGTGTCTCTGGCATTTGGCAGTGAAATGCCACCCATATAAACCAGTTATCATGGCGCGAGAGAGCTTTTTAAGCTGTAAACCGCCAGCCAGCGCCGAGATGGACCATTATAGACTTTGATACCCTGACACTTAAGAGGTCATTACACACACACGCACGCACGCACACACGCACGCACGCACGCACACACACACACACGCACACACAATCACGCGAGACGAAGAGGTTCTTGCGTTTGAGTGGCTGTTCACACATAGTGTGTGTGGAAGTGGGGCGGGTGGGTGGGGGGGGGGCATTATTCATATCGCACCCCACACATTCACTACATATTACGGCTATCTGTCTCTATTGTGAAAAAAAATGACAGGGACTTCAGTTCACTGAGCTTGAATAACACCCCCCCCCCCCCCCCCCCTCCCTCTGCTCTCTTCTTTTTGTCCCCTCTCTATTGCTCCCATGCTGCTCCGTCTCCTCCGTCTCCTCCGTCTGCCTCTGCAGGACTCGGACGTCCAGCCGCCATTGAGATGTGATTCTCTGGGGCTCTTCATATCACTTTGACCAAGCAAAGTACAACACAAACGGGTAAGAACACGTCCGCGCATCTCACCTCCTCGTGACCATTTTAGACACATGTAAACCAAGGGATTTTGACTCAGGATGCATTCTTACAGCAGGCTCACACCTGGCCTGTTGTTTTTGCTGACTACGGTATGCGTTATGCTTTTTTAGAACCCAAATATAACCAACCAACCAAACCCCCCCACCCCCACCCACCAGAGAGAGCTCATTTTTCCATCTGTGATGCCACATGAGTGCTCTTAATTGGCCCCGACAAAATATGTCCCCTCGAACCGGTAATCCAATCAGATGTGAGCCTCCGAGAGAACACGACGACGGGGTTGAACGTGGGAGTCGGAGGAGAATAACACGCAGCGCCAGAACACTGACGCGGGCACATTAATTGCAATCGGCCTCGCCGATTCCTCGAACGCATCGACGGGAGTCAAACCGCAAATCCCCGGCCCTTCATCCGCCCATGAAGCCACTCACTGCAACTTATTTACAGTGTATTTACAAGCCTGTAAAACGTTGAGTTTACGAGCTCCTTTTTAATTAGAAATACTGTCTCCTAGAGTCGGGCTGATGAATCGCACGTTCAATTTATTGTCGGTGGGCGGAGGGGCTCCGGCTCTCGGGTATCGACAGCAAGTCGGAGCGTCCCAGTTTTTATTTCTTTCTTTTCCCGCAACGGGAGGAGAAATATGTTGCATCTTTGCTGTCTAAAAAAAAAAAAACCCGAGGCCATGTTCTCATGCAGGATCCTGTTCTTAATTGATTGAGCCGCCTCAGAGTAATGTGAATGAGGATGCTCTAAGTGTGTGTGCGTGTGTGTGTGTGTGTGTGTTTGTCAGTTTTTCTATGTTAAGCTTTATCTATTTAATGGCTGAGGCCATTTTTACTTCAGTGTACAACTTTAATTTTTTTATGAAATGAAGTGCACAAGGACACGCGTGGGTTTTTTCAGAATAGTTTGGAATTTCTTAAAATTCAATTCTTTTCATTTTAGTTTGAAGCTTGAACATGTGTCTCATTAAATCAGCATTTTCTTAGTTTTAATGTATTTAATGAGTGTGTGTGTGTGTGTGTGTGTTTGTGTGTGTGTGTGAACTTGGCGAGTCTGTGTGTCCCTTTGAAATGCACTTCCTGTGCAGTCTGTGAGTGTGTGTGTGCGTGTGTGTGTGTGTGTGTGTCACCCAGCGTGCTTTCCTTCCTCGACTCTCATACGAACCCAGGATGCTCGCTTTAAAATACAATTCTGTGATGACGGGGCTGCGATTGGTCTTCATTTCACAATGACAATGAGTGAAAAGAAAGAACAACAGGAAAGGAGCATGTATCATTCTTCATGTAAGGGGTGGTGGGGAGGGTGTGTGTGGGGGGGGGGGGGGGGGGGAGGATGTGAGGAACAGGTGGTTCCCGCTCGGCACGCACTAAACACGCAGCCTTTATATTTTCCACGTTGCTAATGAGAGCGCGGATTGAAAGGCGATCCGTATCGGTTTTGCCTTTTCGGGTTAAACAGCGATTTCCATGTAAAGCGAGACCCGGAGCGGCAGCGCGGCGACCAGATGCATGAGCCGATACTGTGAGCAGATGAAAGCCTCATCTGGCACGTCCGTGGAACACGCTGCATCTGAAAACTGGCTGAACGTAACGTTACGTCAAGGCGATGGAACAAGGTCTCTTTCATTGAGTTCATCTTTTTATTTTAAGAGTCATTTTAAAAATTAAAAATGGTGGAATTATTATACACGCACACACACACACACACACACACACACACACACACACACACACACACACACACACACACACACAGACACACACACTCCTTCGCTCCACCCCCCTTCTTGTCACCACCCCCCATGAACACAGGCTTATTGTCTTACAATGTGACCTTTGCCTTGAGTGGAGAGGCCTTTGTCCTAAAACAATGGAGGCCATATTGTAAACCATGCCGGTCAATGGCATCCACACAGCTGCCAGAGGGGCCAGATTGTTCGGGGTCCAAGTTGAAGGCTTTGAGGCAGGCACTTGTGGCCTGTGTGTGTGTGTGTGTGTGTGTGTGTGTGTGTGTGTGTGTGTATGTGTTTGTCTGTGCCTGTGTATTTTTCCTCAGTAACCGTTTGTGCAGGCCTGTTTTCCAGAATCAGCAGATGGGTTTGTGCAATTAAGACTCAGCCGTCTTACCTTGTGTGCATACGTGCATGCGAATCCACATGGCCACAAGCTCGCTCGCGCACACACACACACACACACACACACACACAAACACGCCCATGGTCGGCTATGAGGCAGATGTCTCTGAAACATTAGACCTGGAAGATACTGCAATGGAGGAGGACGTTGAGAAATGAGAAGAGCGTTGCCATGGGTAACCACTAAGCATCCCTCAAAATGTCAGGGCTGGCTGATACATCAACACCGTCATACATATTTACTTTCAACAGAGCCAGAAGTGAATCATTGTGAACAAGCTGTGATTAAAAACTAACTAAGTGACACGCTGAAGAGGTAATGCAATATAATTCCACAGCGCCACAAACAGAATTGTCAGTCACATATACGCGTTAATAATTACACTTATAAACACAAATATTCATAATGCTTTATACCAATAATCATAACACGATACAGCATTTTATAATGACTTATAAGTCCGAGCTTCATCCTACTTCATAATGGCTGGTCACTCACTGACATGTTTTACATTTTAATTATCATAGTTGTAATACATATTATTGCATTACAATCACTGACGTAGTGCATTTAAATGTGGTCATAAGTTACTCTGAATTGTCATTGTATGCTTTAAGTAGGTACAAAAAATGTAATCTGCGAATTTACACTTAACTTAAAAGCAAACAATAATAATCATTTCTAAAAGTGATTCTACTGCATTATTGAAACATTATAATCTATTATATGTCAGCGTGTGACCAGAAATTATAAAGCTATTACGGATTTAATCGTTAAAATGAGTTATGATTACTTTCATAAATCATTAAGAATATTTACGAGTGCTCATAACTATAATCATGCAATGCTAAAACCCATTATACGTGTGTGTTATAATGCATTATAGATGTGAATTGAATTATAAGAGGTTATAGTAGTCCCTAATGAACTGGCAACCGAGGGCG
The DNA here is from genome assembly GCF_009769545.1 of Cyclopterus lumpus. Classification (NCBI taxonomy): domain Eukaryota; kingdom Metazoa; phylum Chordata; class Actinopteri; order Perciformes; family Cyclopteridae; genus Cyclopterus; species Cyclopterus lumpus. The sequence continues at coordinate 4,745,704 of NC_046966.1, read as the reverse complement.
TGAATGTGATTATATTAAATGCAACAATCGTTTATGAAGTTTTAGTCTCACACCTGAAAAGGTGCGATGTAATGTGTGACAGTGAAGAACGGTTCACCGCTGTAAACATTGGTTTGATCTCTTAGCATGTCACTTTGCTTCTATGTACGATATAATGATATTGGAATACGCGTTCATATATGTTTGTTTACATATTGCAATAACAATTTGACACTAGAGCTAAGCTTAGATTTGCTGTTGAACACGCAACCGTTTTGATGATTTTCATAAACCTTTTCCATTTGAGGACTTATATGTCTTCCTTAGTCTCGAGCGATGGTCCACCGATGGGTCGTGTTCCAAACCGTCTTGCACATCTCGGCCCGTGAACAGAATTGGAACGCGGCCCGTTCGGCCCCACCGGACACGCATTGACCCGCAGTAACGGATCATCTCGGAGGAAATGAGCTTGTGACTGAAAAGGTCACGGTTTGAAAAATCGTCGTGGTACACTGTAGCTGTAAAGAAAATCCCGACGGCTCGAATCCCCCAAAAACAACCGCAGGGCCGTGACCCCTAATACACTTTTTTCCGTTCCAACGGAGCAGCTCGGTGCCCCGATGGTGCGAGGCGCCGCCGTCTCCCAGGTGTTAATGTGTGAATACTTGGTCCCCCACCCGTCGACGAGTCCAGTTGAATCCGTCTGATCCTGGATCTGCCGTTTATTGTCGATACTCGCAACTCGAGCGTTATCTGCTGCCCGGTTGCCCGAGCATCCTGTTGACTGCTAAAGATACCAAGTCGCTCCCTCGTGCGCTTCTTCTTCTTTTTTCTTCTCCTCCTTGGATCGAGGCAGGGCGCGCCGTGGGAGCACACACACAAACCTGATCCACCACGCACACACACACACACACACACGGAGAGGTAAATGCATAAACAAAAGACTCACACCACTCACACACTCATTGCCACCTGAGTGCAGAGGCCCAAAGCTCCCCCCCCCCCCCAGTGAACAGTCCACAGAGATGCTTTTTGTCAACAACTTAGAGGAAAAGCAGCTATTTGGGGGCCGGCGTATTCCTGGAAGAATACTCCGGTCTTATTTGTGCGAATCAAAAACAAGTTGCGGCACTCACTGTTCCGTCTTCCCCGCCGCCTCCTCTTCGCATCCCCCTCGTCTCCGCGGCCGCTCTGCTTGTGGACCGGCGCTAATTGTGTGAAGCAGGAGCGAGGGTTGTATCGTGAGCGTAGACTTCCGACAGGGCTCGGTGTGATGATGGAGCAGATGTGCCCACAGATGTTTCCCCCTGCATTCGTATGTTAACCGGTTCAATTATCCCCATCGCGTTCCTGTAGAGGTTTGTTGTTCTATTGGGGCACTTCAGCCTGGATTCGCAGGGTAAAACACTGGTTGGCGAAGTATTTACAAGCCGCCGCTGAGTCCGTCCTCGGATACCTTTCGTTGCATTGTATTTGGGAGAATTAAAAAAGTCAAGAAACACTCATGATGATTTTAGAATTATTAACTTCTAGAACTATAAGTTACCATTCTAAAATGGTACCTTCACATTCTAGCACTCTACTCTACTCTACTGTAATTTAACATTCTAGAAATGTAAAATCTACATTCTGTAATTTAGAATTCTAGAACTGTAATTTAACATTCTAGAATTATAATTTAACATTCTAGAACTGTAATTTAACATTCTAGAACTTGAATTTAACATTCCAGAATTATAATTTAACATTCTAGAACTGTAATTTAACATTCTAGAATTATAATTTAACATTATAGAACTGTAATTTAACATTCTAGAATTATAATTTAACATTCTAGAATTATAATTTAACATTCTAGAACTGTAATTTAACATTCTAGAATTATAATTTAACATTATAGAACTGTAATTTAACATTCTAGAATTATAATTTAACATTCTAGAATTATAATTTAACATTCTAGAACTGTAATTTAACATTCTAGAACTTGAATTTAACATTCCAGAATTATAATTTAACATTCTAGAACTGTAATTTAACATTCTAGAATTATAATTTAACATTCTAGAACTGTAATTTAACATTCTAGAATTAAAATGTAACATTCTAGAACTGTAATTTAACATTCTAGAACTTGAATTTAACATTTTCAGAATTATAATTTAACATTCTGTAATTTAACATTCCAGAGCTGCAGTTTAACATTCTAGAATTGTTTTGTTGATGGTTTACAGACTCCAGAGCGGTTGAAATGATACGATCTGAACCGTGAGTTTTATGATCTATCGTACATTAAGGCAGAAAAACGAAACAGAATCAAATCCATTTTATGTGCACACATACGTGGCCAATAAAGCTGATTTATTGAAATATCAAATACAGTATGGGTCATAAAAATACACAACTTATTTGAAGCACATAGCATTGGGCAAAAGGCCACGGTGATGAAAAGCCCTCTTAGATATTTTTGCAATATCGTTATATATAAAGCAACCACAAAACATGTACTGTAGAGTGTGGTTTATTGCAGCATCATATACAGGAAATGATAAAAATTGAAAAAGTCTATTTCGGGATGGAGATGCACCATGTCCACGTCTGGTGGTGGGTGCGGTCCACCCACCGCTCCTCTGAATCACTGTATTTTCAATGCATCTGGCTGCTCTGGCTTGTTGATTGGAATACATCTGCACACCGGGGATATGAAAGTGCAATAAGATCCAGACCTCTACCGCGCATGATTTGAATAAGAAATGATTAGATTATTGATTTTGGTTATTTGGGTCTCCCGCCACCGAGATGATATTGTGGCGGGCGCAATCACCGTGTCTGACATTTAGCACTGTGTTTACCTTCTGCTGTCGCCATTGATTGCTTCGGAGTCGCCGCCCATACGTCCCGCCAGAGCCCATTGTGTCATCCGCATTCGTGCCATTTCGGGCAAAGTGATGGATTATCATTCTGTGCCGGCGCGGGAAATAATCACGTCGCCTCGCAATCACGGGACAGCGGTTCTTGCAGGCCGACATTTCAAACACCATTGAATATCATTATGGAGATAGTGGATGCAATGCATATGGAGGCGCGGGTGAGAAGGGAAGAGGGGGGGGGGGTGAATTACTCAAAGATAGGTCTTTAACATATTTATGGTAACACAAGAATGAGCCTGTATCCAATGATATGCCAAACCCTTTTATGTTTGAATTTCTTTCTTCAGCACGCTTAAAGTTAGCGTTCAGCCTCAACCCAGCAGGGAACTATAATAAGACGTCTGGATATCTTTATATTTTTAATGTCCCAGGTACATTTATCGCACCGATCCACCACCGCTGCACCTCTTCCATCCCAGCAAGCTTTGAAGAAAAAATTTCGCTTAGGATTTTATTCCCTTTTTTGTGTGTAAAGTGACAAAATAATCCCCGAAATCACTGTGGACGTCTGTCATGAGACGTCTCTTTTTTTGCACACATCACTGCTCGGCCTCCAAAGTGACTCAAAATGATCGCACTATACCTGCGAGGATAATGCTTTTCTTTTTTTTTTCTTTTTTTTTTGCCGATGCGTCCGTTTTTTGAACGCAGGAGTCGAGGTAACGGCGTGCAAATGAGTGCGCTCTCCTCCCAGGTAGATTTCCAATGACATTTTCTCAGCAGATAGACAATCCCGCGTTAAGTGCCTCCTTTTATATTTATCTACCAGTGTTGGTGCTTATGCATTATTAAATCATGAACAGGGCCCAGTAAGCGCCCTAGAAAGGCCTTTTTTCTAATAAATATTTCAGAGCTCTGATATTCACAGTTCATATCCGCTCTGCCATGCAAGCTTTGGTCCTAATGTCTTATGCAGAAATCACTTTTTTTCTTTCTGACTGAACTAGTGGAATATACAATCTCTGACTTTTTGAACTTTAATTCGCTGAATCGGAACAAATCTTTGAAAAGTTTCCACGTGTTGGAATGTATTGGGGTCTCGCTGGCATTCGAGGGGAGGACAAACAAACAAGAAATTACCGCCTTAGTCGGAAATCTCATTATCTACGTCTGTCGAGAGTCTTCCCAGGTCTTTTGAGTGTGAGGTTTAGATTTAGAAAGGGGGACCAACGGGTGTCGCAAAAACATTTTTTAATCTACTCCACGGAGCGATAAGAGGGAGCTGGATTTGACGAGGGCGGATGGGGACGGAGGAGATAAAAAAAAAGAGAAAAGAAAAAAAAGAAAGGGGAAGAAGTTAAATGCAGATAAGTAAAACAGGACTAGATGCAGGATAACGACAGGAGACGACAACAAATCGAGGGAAGGGAACGGAACTGAAAAAAAAATCAATTGATAAATTGGAGAAAAAGCAGCAACAAGAAAATAAAAGGCTCTCCGTCTGAACACGTGAGTGGATCCTCCCGCTAAACGAGCCCATTCGCGAGGGTTTAAATCTAGGCCACGAGCGTCGTCTCCGGCCTGCACGTCTGCCTCCTCTTGGATGCAGCATCACTCCCTGCTGAGGTGGCTGTTCTCTGTCCTGTACAGGACAACTTTCTCTCTCCCCCTTCTCTCTCGCCGAACACAATCACACACGCACACACACACACACACACACACACACACACACACACACACACACACTCACTCACACAAACTTTGCCTCTCCCCGCCGCTGGCTTTAAGGCACGGCTTTGACGGAATCCATTGTGACAGTACTGGGTTCGGAGCCCAGCGACAGAGAGGGAGAGGAGGGAGAGATGGTGGGGGGGTGGGGGATAGGGGGGTGAAGAATGAATTCAAAGGGAGGGGGACAACAGCGGTGGCAGTGGAATCAGCTTCACTGCATCTCTCGCTGACATAATTGATCCTATCAGAGGCAGTTTTGTAAACCATTAACCCCACATCCCCTTCCCCCCGCCTGGGTTTCACAGCTGCACCGCCACACAGAAATGAAAGGCTGCACATCTTTGCGCATGACTGTGTGCTTATGTGTGTGTGTTTTTAATATGGCACAGTTTTGGTTCCGTGCATTCATTTGTTTATTTGCGCTTTGTTTTGTTTTTTAGCCGCCGTCGTCATTAGCCAATGATTCTCGCATGACTCAGCCTCCCCTAACGTGACAAAGGGTGATTAGTAATTATAATTTGTTACAGTGGAATTGGCTTGAAATAACAATGATAATGAAATATTACAGAGCCTTGCAGAGGCAGACGGCAGTAGCTATCAAGAGAGTTGACAAAGAGTTGAATTGCAAGGCACAGGAAAGCAACTGCGCAATGTATATGGAAATCATGCTAGGCTGGTTAGCATTTAGCACTAGTTTATCTGAGGGTTTCTTTCTGATTATGATTTTGTCTACTGCCTCATTTTTGTGGTTCAGAACAAACCTCAAGTACTGAAATGGTAAAACATCCAAATCGAAGACAATGACAGGAATCAGGTCGGAAAACGTCTGTCAATCAGCTTCAGCTTCAGCGCAGGCTAGCTGTCACTGCCTTTGTTGTACCCGTTTGTTTTAACATGTGTTTTACTGGACATTTGTAGTCCGTGATCGATGGCGAAATGGATTAGATTAGTATATGACTTGCAGCACGTGGAAAAGAGGCGGGGTCATTTGTGGGCAGGGCCAGTCATTAGGTGGGCGGGGCACACGGCTATTCATAAAATAATCTGCTGGACGACTGCTTAAAAATACAAATGCCTTCTGCTAATTAAATACACAAATATATATTTGTACATACACCTTTGTTTACCTTACGGGCAATATGGTGGTGCTATGCACTATACATGGTGGTGCTATGCAATATATAATGGTCCCCAAAGTCACATTGATATCGTCCACCCACCCGAAAAAAATGTTTTCTCCAATTTGGATGTTGGCTGGTTTTAAATACATCATAATTGTGTTTCCAATACATAGACCGTACGTGGGCGAGCCAACACGATATATGAATGTGCCCCCGGGTATATTTGGCAACCCATTTTAGCATTTGTTATTTTTATTCTTTAATCCGTCCGAATAACTCTGGACTTGTGGATGCAGGATGTGAGCTGCAGGCCAACCGTCCCTACGGACCACCCTAGTATCAACCAACAGTTTTTCGGACCCACCCAGTTACATGGCAGGGTCGGACATCCCACCCCACCATTCATCCCACCCCATTCCAGGCCTATACGCAGCTTGGTAGGGAAGTGCAGCTGCGATTTGAGATGTAGTTCTACCATAACTTTCAACACTTGATCTTTTTATACCACTATCTGATGTCTACCGGTTATATTTGACAAATCTTTGTCCCAGTATTTGAGGCTAGGGAGAAGAGAAAAAAATGATAAAAGCCTTAGGTTATTAACTTGCTTTAAGATTTTCCTCGGCTCACTCTGATCGCTTTTGGCACTCTCTATCTCTCCCGCTGCCTCCCTCCGTCCTCTCTGCCTCCATCCCCTCTGTAGCTCCTCCTTCATCACATCTTTCTATCTCCATCATCCTCAGCTTTTTTCCTTCCTGACCTCATCTATGTACACCCCCCCCCCCCCCCCCCCCCCCCCCCCCCCCCCCCCCCCCCCGCTCATATCCATCATCCCTCCCCTCCCTTCTCTTCTCCCCCACCTCCCCTCCCTTTGCACATCCCCGCCCTAGCCCATCTTGTCTCACGAGGGAGGAAGGGAGGGAGGAAAGGAGGGAGGAAGGGAGGGAGGGAGGAAGGGAGGAAGGGGAGCGCAGAGTTGATTAGACCGGAGCTTTAGAAAGTTCAGAGCAGAGCAGAGCGTGGTGTCGAGCCGCCAGGCGGTGCAGGAATCAAAACGAGAAAAGTGGCGGCGGATCTTTCAAGGCCGAATCGGATTTCTGGGAGCGTCCTCGGAGCAGCCAGAGGCAGCCGTGCGGAAAACAGCAGTGGTCCGGTCAGAGCCGGAGCCTCCCCAGATGTAATTCTCTGACGGGCATAGAATGTCTTACGCGGTGGGAGAGGATGAGGTGCGCAGCCGAGAGCTTTTTGAACTACCTCTCGAGTGGAAATGATTTTAAAGGGACAGATCCCTTTTCTAAAAATTAAAATGTTCCTCGTGCCTCGGGGACTTTCGTCCCCACGGTCCGAAAATGATGGTCACGACACGGTAAAACCAAATAAATAAAAGCTTTAAAAGGGACAATTAAAACCAACAAATAGGGGGGCTACTTTTAAATTTTTTTTTTTTATTCTAACACACGACTAGAATTCAGGGCACACTGACCGAAACGTGTCAAGCTGATGTGGAGGGTGACCTATACCTTTAAGGCTACACTCTGCGGCTCTTTGCAGCGAAGCCGCACAAAAGGATTTGCAACCAGCCGCTGGATGGAATGAATCGCCTGACGGGCCACTTGTCTTCAGGGCGCAGTGACAATTGTGCACATTCCTACGGTGAACCGGCCCCTCACACACACACACACACACACACACACACACACACATGCATCCTGTGCATGTTAGAAACATAGCCAATGGGAGCAGCCATACTGCATCTGGCTGCACCAGCCAACTGTATACGTTGACAGACACAAGATGACGTGACTTGTTTGTCTGGACGAGTTACGGTTTTCGGGTCGGCACGAACATGTGACATTGACTCATTGTTAATTGTGATTTTAATGTGGTTCGAGGGGGCCTTGATCCCCCTCCCCCAAAACACCCCGACGCATGCAACAGTACGGATACATGTTGTGGGCCGACATGTCAAGACATCCATATTGTCGGGAGCTGACAGTATGTTTTTTTCCCCCCCCTCACGAGCCTACAGTCAGGCCGAGGGGGCCACTCGCCGCTAAGTATCAGCGTCGTCAGCGCAGGGGCCCGATGCCGCAAAATCCCTCCTGTGGTTGCGCGTGTTGAGCGTGAGGGCGTGCGTTTTTTTTGTTTGCACGTCGTGCGCTTGCGTCTTCTGTCTCTCATTATAGGCCAGACTCCCACCAGGCTATCTGGATTACTCATCTCTTCAGCTCCTCACAGCCAAATTGGCTAGCTGGAATGTGCAAGTGCGTGTGTGTGTGTGTGCATGTGTGTGCGTGTGTGTGCACCTGCAGTGTGCAGGGTCACAATCAAAATTCTCCTGAGCTGATGATAATTTGCCACAGTACCCACTCACACTCACCCACACAGCCTATAAGTCCAACCTTTTCCATCACACACACACACACACACGCGCACGCGCACACACACACACACACACGCACACACACAGAAACGGTCCGCGGTGGTTAAACCTACCCTAGCAAGCCAACTGGAGGTAATTTACCGTGGCTCGGTGGACACATGCCATTTTACTGAACACGTTGCACGGCCTCCTGAGCTTTGTTCCGCTCCGAGTTCTCTCCAACAGAGCAAACAATGGACTGAAGAGAGGGGGGAACTAAAATTGGTGCAAATTGGTATGTCTAAATTGTATATGTATATAATATAATACATCATTTGAAGACACGTCAGTCTATTTTTAGATAAACACGCCAAATGCCTCCGCTGACAACAAATATTTATAATAATTTCTGCATATTTGAAGGCTTTAAACTAATGACGAGCATGTGGTCTTTAGAACCTTGTTTACTTCCGCTCTTAATTAGTGAGAGCATTTGAATACAGCTACAGATGGAGTGCAAATTATAAGGATTTGTGTAGCACAGGCGGCAACCTCCGGTTCTGAAGAGATGAGGAAGGGCTTACAACGTGCATTCCCTCTACTGGCCATCAGGGGGCGACTTCTCTACTTCTTTCTTGATTTATTCCCTCAGTAAACATTGTAAACATGAGTTTATGGTCCCAATCTCTCGTTTCAAGTCTTCTTCAATACAGTATGATGTTTATGGTCCATTTAGAGTCAAATAGAGCATAAAGCAGGGTATGATTTAGGGCGGGGCTACAAGGTGATTGATCGTGATCGTTTCTACCCCACTCCTCCGCCGTCCAAATATGGCCACTTCCGTTTACTGGGGACAGTTTTAATTTTTCCGAACAATAAAGCCATCGGCCAATTACCGGTTGTCGCCTCTATTTATAAAAAAACAACAACACGGTAGCTATAGTCGGCAAACTTTATTGCTCCACTCAATGTTGACAGCACGTACGAGACGACACCAGATCGTCTCCTTACCTTTCCCAATAAAAGCCAGAGAAAGATAACATTCACATGTAATGTTTATTTTAGTCGAGCCCTTGGTGTGCAAAACCCTTTTACACAGACAGGTCCACATGGTATTCTTTTAGGCAAACACACTGCATGGCTACATTGGAGACTCTCTGCCCGGAGGCTGAGGGAGTAGGGCATCTGGTCTCCTAGCGATAAGCATGTGTGTGTGTGTGTGTGTGTGTGTGTGTGTGTGTGTGCGTGCATGTGTGTGTGTGTGTGTGTGTGTGTGTGTGTGTGTGTGTGTGTTTGTGTGCGTGTGTGTGTTTGGGTGTGTTTGGGTGTGTGAATGCGCTGACAAAGTAGCCCAGTCCGGTCAGCACTCATTAGTGAAAGAGAGAATCCCCGAATGAGGAGCGCTGTGACAGGAAGGACTCTCTCGTTAGGGCACAAACACACGCACACACACACACACACGCACACACACACACACACGCACACGCACACGCACAGGGTCAGGCTGCCCTCGGTGCACAGAATCAGCCCGACATCAATTAGTCCATGGATGCATGCAATATAGTCTGCGAGTGCAGTGGCCCCGGCAACAGCTCCGTTAATGCCGACCCCGCAGGAAACGAAGACTCGGGGCTTGAAGAATAGAGAAAACCCGAGTCCACTTTCGGGGAGCACCTTTTTCATCACCGTGCACTAAATAACAGGTTCTTATTTGATAAGATCGCACTAATCTGATTCTTTTTTTTTGTGTGCCACAGATGAGTTTCACGTACTGTATACTTGGGAGGCAAAGGCGGTCTGAAAGGATGATTATGTTTCTGGAATAATTGCCAGCCGTCTAGCGAGCAGATGTAACTGGGCCAGAGGCGGATGGAGACAGCAGGTGGACGGCTTTGATCCAGGGGACGGGCTATTTGTTTTGGTCTGGTGCTGCATATTAGATGGTGTTTTGCTCGGTTTTATGCAGATGCCGCTCGTCTGCCCGGGGAAGGGGGGTGTGTGTGTGTGTGGGGGGGGCCTCCACCGGGACACGTCCCGCTCAGGTTCGGAGAAAATACAGAGAATCTGAAACGGCTCCATCACACCGTCTGAGGACGTCTTCACAGATGCTTCCGATAATCGGCGCCATTCCTGTCCGCTTATTCGTAACGTATTAACCGATGGACGCTTCAGATGGAGACAGGATGGGTGTCGGGGGGGGGGGGGGGGGCAACGCTCCGGGGCGTTCACCGTTCCGTGTGCCCTCTTTGGACTGCAAATTTGCACGCCACCACCAGAGCATATGGGAGCATGCCGCCCCGCTGAATTATGAGCACAACTTTGAGCTCGGATTAGTCCCGGACCGCTCGAGGGGGGCCACACATCTATCGTCTACTAAACGGGGTGGTGGGAAACGAGAGGGTTAATTAACTGATGGCGGTGTGGCATGCGGGGTGATGGAAAAGCTTTTGAATTATGGAACAGTGGAAGCGCTGCGGCTGGTGGCGTCCGGCCATATGTCAGCGCGCGCCTCCTGTGTCTGCGGCTCAGGAGACAGCTGGTCAGATGGCGCTCGCTCAACCGCACTAGGGACCAATCAATCAAGAGCCTGTTGGGTTGTTTAAGCGGAGGGTGCGGGGGGTGGTGCGGGGGGGGGAGGTTGGAGGGAATGACGTCGGCTGCGATTCGATCTCTTAATGGATTCGTCGGGGGAACGGTTAAACGGTTAGCGGGGATATGACATCGTCCAATCAGACGCATCCGTGTGTCCGTAAGAGTCCGCCTCTTCAATCTGTTTTTTGGTTTGTGTAACAAGAAATAAATCAGAGGTTGTGTTCTGAACATGAACCCCCCCTCCCCCCAAAAAATGACTTCCTAGTTAAATTAGTTTTGAAAATTATCCCCCAAAAAAACTGGATGAAATATAGTTTGACTGTTTAGATGCAACAACAACACAATAATTCCTCACAACCGCTCTGGCTTTGCTTAAACCAATTGTTTTTGTTTTGTTGCAATAATACATTTAAAATGTTTTATATTGATATATTCTGACATGCGAAAAAGAAAGCAATAATAAAAACATCTCGTGCTTTCCGTCTCTGGTCTGTTCCCAGAGACCCTGATATGCCTCTGGGTGCGTCTGTATATCTGTCGTGTCATTGTCGATGTGCAGAAGATGCATCGTGCACATCTTCTCCTTGTGTCTCTCTGGTGGTTATGGAAAGGTCCTTGTCATTCCAATAAGACTATTTTAATAAGACTTCTATAAACAACAAATATGGCATTCTCATAGATGTAGCTTTTACAACATTATATCCAATAATAACTGTCGCCCTGGCAGCGTGATGGAGATAGCCGGCTATTGTCTCAGTCTCTGCTGGGCCAAAAATGATATGGTCCCACTGATCAATAGTCTCTGTTACACATGATGCATTTCCCATGGCTCTGGCTGTCAGCTTGGCTCCATCTGTCCTTGGCTGTTGCACATTTCTGCAGTCTCTCTTGGCCTGACACACACACACACACACACGCACACACACACACACACACACACATTCGGACGCTGTTCATCCGGAGCTGGGTTCCCTTGAGGACTGTGAACATTTAGGCACAAAAACAGGACTGCTGTTACCTTTTGAACTGCTTCCATGGAAACAAAAAAATGTTTGCTCCACATCAACTGGGCCGATTGCGTAATGACTAAATGCAACGCAGTGACCCTTCTGCAACATGATCCGAAACGCACAACTCTCTGCCTTCGACGGAGAAAACGACTAAACATCCGATTTGGGGGGATTTTGCAGAAAGAAAGAAAGTTCACTGTCGGTTGAGCGACGCTGGTCAGATTAATACGTTTAGGGAGGTGAGGGGGGGAGAGAGGGATGCTCACCAGTCTGTCACCGCTATAAACACCCTGAAAGACCACCCTGCTATTAATTGTTTATCGCTGATGGACCATGAAATGAACAATTAGATTGTAACATCAATACATTTCACACTGCTGACGCGGGACTCCAGAGCGCCGGTGAAACCCCCGACACTGGCCGCGGCACCGCTGTTGCAAACTCCCGCGGATCACTCGTCGTCGGGGGAGGGGTCCGTCGTCCCGTGGAACATCCATTCGTACAAATTTGCCACGTCAGCGCTTGACATTCGGCATCGCCTCAGCGACACCCGGAGCTGTTAACGCTGCCAAAGGGAGCTCCTCGACTCCTTTCGGGAGACAGCTCGACGGTACACAGCGCGAGATCGTTTTTTAGACTCTCGGGGGCGACGAGAAGACGACTTAAGGACAACTTAACGATGGATAAAGTACTTCTCAAACGGGGAAGAAATAGTTCCCCAGCTAACGTCAGTGCCATAATGCACAATGTCTGCCATCACGCAGTGTGCAAACATGCATAATTAAGGGGATCAGTTAGACGAATATTGACCTCATCTCCGAATTTTCATTGATTGAAATGTGCATTTGTAGCACGCTGATGAATTGTCCCTGAAGGAATGCTCTATGAACCGCCAGCCCACATCGAATTTACTTGATACTCAACTAACCAGAAAGTTGGGGCGAGTGTTTTGATACCAACCATATGCTTCTTAACCGTTCCATGCTCTGGGCATCATTTAAGATCATTATTGATTACCGCGTGGCCTTCTGGAACATGTCTGCAGGAAGCTGCTGCATTGAGTTTAAAGTGCTGCTTTTGTTACAGCATCCATCCGTCAAAAGTCAAAAGAGGAGCAGGATGTCAGGGAAATGTTTCCCTTCTGCAAGTGTAACTTGTTTATTATTGAAGCCGTTTGGATTGTTTATTTGAATTTGAGATACATTTTTTTTGGAGAACGCTGCTGTTGGTTCTCGTGCTCGGTGAACTGTGACTGCATCGTGCACAGTTAACTAGCAGTTAGAGATTTAACCATCGACCTTTTTTTTTTCAGTTGAGTTCTGGTTCGATTTACCAATATTATTAAATTGACATTGCGTTACAAATTGACATTACAGTTTAATGTGTTTCCGAAAGCAATTTATTTCAACTATAAGTTAAGTTGCATTCTTGGCAACTCCTTTAAAGTTGGAGAAAAAAAAAACGTGGAATAAATCAAGTGCACAGCAATTAAGCTCACCGTCCGTTTAAACGGACGTATTTGTGTGTCCTATATTATCACCTAGCCTCATTCAACACCTCTTCACACACAAACACACACACACACACACGCAACCATATATACACATTTTGCTGGACACCCTTCAGTCTAAAATCGCTCTTCTTTTTTGCTTCTGTCCCTTTTTGTTTTGTGCTCACTTTAAAATAAAATGAAAGGACAATCGCCACTATTGTTACATTTTTATATGGATTGCTAACCTCAGTCCAATACGTGAATCACGCTACATCAGACACTATCTAACAGCTATATAATAAGTCAAGCTCTAATGCTCGCTACTGATGCTGCAGCTGACATATTTAGAGATATAACTTTGGTTATTGTGTGTTATTGTACAGAGAGCATAGCCACGCGTAACACGGTATAATATGTCCTATGCACATGAGGCATCCAAGTGAACAAATCCCCTCTGTCCCTTCTGCAGGGCCTGTATGGTGTCAGGAACACTGAGCTGTGAGAAAAACAGCTCGCCACAAGACCGTCTGGGCTCAGCAGGAAGCGCCGCCGTGTTTACTTCCAGGTCAACCTCAGACGTCATGTGGACCAGATGCCTGCTCTTCGTCTCGACCTTGTTTGCTCCCATCGCCATTGGTAAGAATCGGGACCACGCGCGGCTCACAACCACACTTTTATCGTATAAGTATGTACTTATATATGTACTTATACGTATGTATGTATATTTTTCGGAACACGTTTAAACATTTTTTTTTAGCAATGTTTTGTTATTTTCAATTGAACGAATGTTGAAAGAGAAAACGAGAGGCTAATTTGTAGCCAACCAACCAGCTAGCCTTAGCGTTAGCAGCAGAAACTGCACGCGACACTCCCGACCGCGACTGCATGGAAGAGGTAACGAAAAAACTAAAAGCACAGGTGTACATATTACAATTAACGATGGGCTGAAATCCAATTCATGTGCTTTGGTTTCAGGTATTGCGCATGGCGGCTCACTTTCACGGCTAATTGGGGCGCTTTAAAAGAAAAGGGCCTTCTTTGATGTCTGCTAAGATAAAGGCTTATTGCGTTGGGGGGGCGGGGGGGGGGTTGAAAGAAAATGAAAGAGACTGTTGCATTTTTCCCGTCTCTTGGGAAGAATCTGCCCACACGCCAGCAGACAAAAACACTTTTCTTTTTCTTTTACATACCATGAAGTTTGGTTCCACATGTTCGGATTGACTTTATCTGCCCACAACCACAAATTGATGTAATGACTGCACAGTTTGACTCCCTCCAAACACACACACACACACACACACAGTGCAGATGCAGCCCCAGTAGGCTGTCTGTATGTTTCCTCCTCTCCCCCGTGACGGTGGGCTTTGAAGACTCCTACAGGGAGCTCTGGCCCACTTGGACTTAATCCTATTAATGGCTGCTGTCAATCACGCTGCTGTGGAGGAAAAACTGCCGCAACATGTGCAAACCCACACACACACACACACACACACACACACACACACACACACAGGAAGTGCTCACAGGCCGCCACTTAGACACGCAAACATTGAGGGCTTTGCCTCAACGCAGCGAGATGAGTTTCAGTCAAAGGTATTTGAATCAATGTCTAAAGAATAAGTCGACATATGCAAATCGAGCTGTTTATACTTAGCGGGATTAGTCGAAACAAAGACAGTTTAGTTTGAGTACACACAGCAGCGAGCAGCGAGCAGCGAGCAGCGACGTCTTTCCCACCGACTGGCGTCTTTTCAGGGTTACGTGGACACAAATAAAAGAAAAAAGGGGAGACATGGATAGAAAATCTGATTTGGACATTTCACCTCGTTTAAAAGGGAGGCTGTTGTCTTCTATGACAAGAAAACAAAAGTAAACAACATCGTTCCATTACTCAATACTTTCTGTCAGAGATGGACAATTTTCTTTCCATTACGATTTTTTTGCTCATTCCAATTTCCTAAGAACTACACTTGAGGCTCCAGAGTCTTGTTTGTTTACAGCCATACTGAAACCGTACAAAAATATGATTTCAACCGTCCCCAAAGTCAATGAAAACTGTAAGAAATTCTAATTGCTATCTTTTTTACTTTGTTAATTTCATATGTACGTGATTATTTGCATGAAACACACAATTCAAACAATTTGGAAAAAAGATTTTGATTTAAATAAAATAATAATAATGGCAATTATATATGATAAGCTTCTTAGAGCTCATGTTAAGAATTTAAACGGGTCATAAATCCCTTTCTAATGTCTACTTTTGCCATGGGTAACATTTTTATAATAACTGCACGATATGAAGCATTAGTTAAGTATGATTAAACACTTAATTCATCATTTATAAAGCATTGTTCCACACTTTATAAATGATGGATTCACCATTTGTAAATGAAGTGTTATATAATGCTTCATAGCGTGCAGTTATTATAAAGTGTTACTGTTTATTTTTGTTTGTAATATTTGGTCATGTTAGAGGCAGCAGTGACCCAGAGAAGTCTCTCTCTGGTCCCGTGGCTCGGTAACACTTATATAATATCATAATAACTGCACGCTATGAACCATTATATAATACCTCATTTACAAATGGTGAATCCATCATTTATAAAGTGTGGAACAATGCTTTATTGATGATGAATTAAGTGTTTGCTCATACTTACCAAAACATCTCTCCAAAGTTTCTCTCCAAAAACTACATTCTGCAAGATTACAGTTGGACAGTGTCGTAATTTAGATATGCTCGATAAAATGTTTTACTTATTAGAGTTTAAAGGCACCATAACACAAGTCGCTCTCTACTTTAAGCTCTGCTTTCTGGATCTCAGCTCCATGGCTATATTAATTCCTGCCTTCCTCCTTAAAGCAGGTGGGACCTGTAGTTTTTTTAGCAACTGTGACTCAAAGAGCCATAAATAGTGCATGCATTGGGGGACTACTTTGAGCTGTGGAATAATACATTTCAAATGCCCATGGTCATCCTTAATAAAGAACCCTAGTGCTATGGTGGATAACTCATTTATGTGTTATTTTTTTTTTTCGCCCGATTATTGGAAAACCATCTGAAATATTTATTGAGGCTGCTTTCAGTCGGAGTCGTGTTTCAATAGTCCCGAGGGAGGAGGGTCCCTGACCAGAAGTTTGCCTCGATGAAATTGCCCACACTTGAGTGTAAGAATGGTTTTCCAATCATAGATTAAGTCCAACAAGCCTTCAGTTGCTGAGCAGGGACCTTTTATATACTACTTGGTTTTTGTCTGGACAAAATATCCTTTCAAATATCAAAACTCTGGTGTTTTTTTTTCTTCTTCTTCTTTTAACTCCACATCGCAGACACCAGCACCGGCCCAAACTGCCTTTGGCGGTCAGAGTGAGAGATCACCTTTCCCTTTCCCTCTCACCTTCTCCTCCTCCTTCTCCATCCATCCACCACCTTTGCAACTATCTTGTTGTAAAAAATCGATAGCCTTTTGTTTCCCCCCCCCCTCCTCTCCAGCCCATTGCCCACCCACCGCCCGAGGCGATGAGAGTGTCTGAATAAGATCGTCACCCGCTCTCTCCACGACTAATGACAGACACATTAACATGCGCTCTCCGGCTCGCACGTTAACGGCAGTGTGTGTGCGTGTGTGTGTGTGTGTGTGTGTGTGTGTGTGTGTGTGTGTGTGTGTGGAGACGGGCGGGTAAACATGGCGTGTTTGCGCGTCTGTACCGGGAGGTGCTGCGTGACTACACATGCCCGTTTGTGTGAAGGGAAAAAAAAGAAATGACAGAATCAAACAGTGCATGTTTTATAGGTGAGGCAGCTGATATAAATAGATGAATCAAACGGTGACAGGCGACACAGGACACTGCATTTACTGGAGCTTATGAAGGCAGAGTGGCTTTTAATTGGAATACAGACAGGCCCCTTACTTGAATCGTGTGTGTGTGTGTTTATGTGTGTGTGTGTGTGTGTGCCATAATGCTGTCTTTATGCCCTGTAAGGCAACACTGTACGACATCTGATCCAAAGCCAGTCTAGACAGCTGCCGTACAATACGGCGTATTGATCCGCTCGCGCTTCGGTTAACCCCCCTCTCTTCCCAAATTTACATTCGTGCTCACGGAGGCGGACGTGACGCGACCATTGAGAAACTAATAAACTAACGCATATATGAACGAAGTTATGACCCACTGCCCTAAGCATTTCCCTACACACACGCACACACACACACACACACACACACAGTGCTTCAAATCTTCAGCCACCACTGAGACACATCCTATCTGCACATGTGCTTAAAGTCTAATCACAGCCTGCAGTGATGTGTGTGTGTGTGTGTGTGTCTGTGTGTGTGTGTCTGTGTCTGTGTGTGTGGTCATTAGAAAGGACATTTTCAGTAAATGTCACTTATATATCAGTCTTATCTCGAAGCTAGCGCTTGCCATTATCAATGTAGTCCCCTCAGGTACCAGCGCCGAGCAGGTTTCTGCCTCTACATGTCATCACTCACGCCATTTATGTGTGTGTGTGTGTGTGTGTGTTGTGGTGAAGGGCAGTAATAAAATAGAGCTGGGCCAGGGTGTCATCGAGCTCATTCAGATTCTTTGCCGCATCCATGTAACCATGACGCTTTCCCAGCCAATGAGGGAGCCAAGGGGGAGGGAGGACAGGGTTGCTATGGTTATCGTGACAGGGAGAGAGCAAGGGGAGGTGGTGCCGTGCCGTGCCTCACTTTTCAGGGATGTTTGAAGGGCCTGATTGCGGAGCGGTCGTCCGCTCGCCGTGTGCTCACCTGTGTGTGTGCGTGTGTGTGTGTGGGTGTGTTTGTACATGTGTGCGCTCGCCCGTGTGTGTGTGTGTGTGTGTGTGTTCGTATATGTGTGCACGAGCTTGTGTGTGTGTTGTGCGCGTGTGCTTTTGAGAAATGATTTGGAAAGGCCTTGACAGGATGAATTCTTCAATAAAAAGGAAAGTGACAAGCAGTCCCAAACCTATATTCTATTTGTCTATTCGACGGGGACAATGCATATCTATAGCTTACATTCTCGGTCGTGGTCCTTGGGTAGGGGGGAAGCCTGAGACAATATGAGGCGAATATGAAACGAAACAATAAAAAAACAGCCGGGCTCGGGGATGACAAAGGCGAAGTGAGCACCTCGGCTGATAACCTATCTATCTATCAAGGGATGACGGGCTGGCGCTCCCGGGACTCGCTGCTCTCAGGAACAGAGAACAACAACATCCAGGCTTCACCACAGCAACCAAAATCCCTGGGAACATCCAGCCCGAGACCATCAACAGCAAGTTGACAAACACACAATTAAAAAGGATGAGGCCGCGCAGAAGAGACACATTTGTTCCATTTATTTCATTATGGAGAATAGTCAGTGCTGGTATATATATATATATATATATATATATATATATATATATATATATATATATATATACTGTTTTTTAAATTTTTTTATCATTTTTTAAATCAAAATGTGTCATCTACGTAAATCGTGTAGATCCAAAGAGTTTTTGTTTGGAGGGGCCTCAGCGTTTCTGAGATTGGAGTGAGACAAGGTGTCGAGTCTTGGCCAATCAGCGTTAAGATGGCTACAGCGTCTTCATTGGGGGGGTTAGGGTTAGCTTCAATGTCAGCCCCCAACATCTACTGCTGCAGAGAAAAGGAAGCAGGAGGTAGAGGCAGAAAAGGCTCATGGCTAACCAGCGAAATAGGAAGTGGGTTCATGAATGACTTTAACCATATAATGAAGATGTATATGTGTTATTATTATAATTAGGGTCCGAGCACTGACGTAGTCGGAGCGGAGGACCTATTGTTCTTAAAATGTTTGTTGTTTACTAAAAAAGTGGGGCTAGGTATGAAACCTCAATCCCGTATTGGTTCTGTCCAAAATGTTTATTATTATTACCGTACGTGTTTCTATGTTCTTAATCAGATCAGGTCAGAATGTTGGTCAGAACAATAAAAAAAAACGCAGTTGTAAAAGCTTCAGGTTTCATCAAACGACGTGGATGCGGTGTGGCGAACCAAACACGGTGTGAAGTTTTGGTGAAGTTTGTTTATTAGAATCCCCACCCACGAGTACTCCAACCCATCAGATTGTTTCATGCTTGGTCAGTTTTGCTTGGAATGTTCTTGACCCCGGCGATCATATTTTCAAATGCAGCTGTCTCTGCCGTGAGATTGATCCGTTCTATGAGCGTGAGCGTGTGTGTGTGCTCGTCCAGTGCCACCATGAAACCTGCTGATTACAGCCTCATGGCTGCTCTGGTGAGGTGGTACAAACGATGTGTCTCCCAGTAAACAGAATTATGGGGATTCTGGTCAAGGTCGTGTGAGCCGCCCCTCTCGGCATCACTTTGGAGCACTCGCACAGAGCGTGGAGAAATAGTGCCCATTACTTTGTTACAGTTCTAACGTTCATTATCCTGCATTAAACCCATTTTTGTAGCTGTCCATGTTCTTAAGGAACTATTCAAATTGGTATTTACCGCATTCTGCACACACTCGACATGTCCTGTTGAAACTGAACCACCCTGAAGTCAAAAAGGTGAGGCATCCCAGAGGCATTTTTTTTTTTGAAGCACTTCTTTTGTTTTTTGTTGTTGTTGTAATTATCTATAGTTGCATTTTGGTTGATTGCAGTGTTTATTGCCCATGGGACTTATAAGAGCACAGGCCTCCGTGCACCACGGGTGAGATCTGCCTTTTCCCTTTCGCGAACATCGGCAAACATTCAGGTCATAAGACATCTCGACTTGATGAGTCAACGGAAGCTTGATTGCTGTTTGGTCTTGCAGATGTTTCATCATCCGAGAGCCTTCATCATCAAACAAGCAATGGAAAAAGAAAAGAAAGAGGATCTGGGGCAGATCAGAAGCTCCGATCTCATTGGAAGTAATGACACGTTAACTCTGCTTCAGTACAGTAGGGGTGGATGTTTGCATCAAATTTGGAACTTCGGAGAATAACGATGCATTTCCATCTTTGGATTAATCTCGGCCGCACTAAATGCCTGCTGAACATTTCCAGGCAATACTCTGTATCTGGAGTGATGTCTAAAACTGCTCACTGCAAAACAGTAATTACCAAGTCGCCTCACTCGTGACAGTGGACGTGCCCTTATGAATATTCGACTGTGGTGCTATTGTTTTCATATAGTGCGGATAATTAGTCTATATGACAAGGGTACAAATGCAGTCTTAGTGGAACACAATATGTGCTTGTACAATTTAGTCCTCCGGTGCGCATAGTTCAAAAGACCGCTCGGCAAATAGTGGGTGTACTTTCTTTTCTCCCGCGGGACGGGAGAGACGATCAAACCATCCTCCTCTTTGTGTGTGCAGCCCTCGGCCGTGCCCCGATCCCCATGGCGGTGGTGCGGAGGGAGCTGTCCTGCGAGTCCTACCCCATCGAGCTGCGCTGCCCGGGCACCGACGTCATCATGATCGAGAGCGCCAACTACGGACGCACCGACGACAAGATCTGCGACTCCGACCCCGCCCAGATGGAGAACACCCGCTGCTACCTCCCCGACGCCTACAAGATCATGTCTCTCAGGTCAGTGTGTGAGTGAGTGTGTGTGTGTGTGTGTGTGTGTGTGTGTGTGTGTGTGTGTGTGTGTGTGTGTGTGTGTGTGCGTGAGCGCTGCATCGTGTCTGATACTTCCACAGACGGGAGGGGACCACCTCAAGTCGAAAGAAAGGAGGCAAAGTCTTTCTGATTCCCACAACAGTAGGGTGTGTGTGTGTGTGTGTGTGTGTGTGTGCGTGTGTGTGTGTGTGTATGTGTGTGTGTGTGTGTGTGTGTGTGTGCGTGAGCGCTGCATCGTGTCTGATTCTTCCACAGACGGGAGGGGACCACCTCAAGTCGAAAGAAAGGAGGCAAAGTCTTTCCGATTCCCACGACAGTAGGGTGTGTGTGTGTGTGTGTGTGTGTGTGTGTGTGTGTGAGTGTGTTCAGGGTGTCGACTGTGTGTTCGCCACGCATCCTGGTAGAGTGTCAACTTCGCCTGAGTAACGCTGAAGTTGACAGCAAACAACAGCATAGAAAGGACACACGCCTGTCAGACGTAGAGTGTAACGAGGGCGTGGAGAGAAGAAAAAGAGGAGAAAAGGTGATGGACATTCTGTGGAAAGCGGCGTGACCCGCTCGGTTCCTGTTGGTTCGGCACAGCGACCGTACAGCTGTAGAAACCTTATCGCACAATGGGAGTTACTCAAGTAGCACTTCCTCTACAGCTGGCCCGTGTGATAGCCTCCTCTCCTGGCATTAGGAGCGGAAAGAGGGCTCCAGAGAACCAGCAGTGTCTTGTTGAACAGGGGTTACAATACATGCCAAGGTTTGATGTCAAAAATTAAGGATGAGATCAAACACCAATTAGCTCAATATCGATATTGAGATGAAATTGGAGGTGACCTATTGTATGCTTTAACGAAATATTTTGATATTTTCGAGAAAATAGTCACCAAGAATGTGGATATAAAGACCAAGATGGTAAATTAAATAAAACAACAGTGAGAACAACAACCCTTCAATGTGATGCAGCCTTTCAAACCAGGAAAAGACGATACTTATGTCATGTAACGACATCCAAAATCGAGTGCGATATCGATATATATTATCGATACATTCGCCCAGCCCCTGATATGGGTCAGGTGTCGTGGGGATGAGAGATTGCAAAAATATTCATGAATTTGCGATAATGGCAGCACGTTCCGATTTGAGGAAGCGATTGAGCCAGAGGCATATGGGCTCAATAGGATAGCCTTTTATTCAGGTTGCACAGTGTTTTTGTACACTATAGTGTATGTTTTGAATATGTCCGTTCCACACAATGTGATTGGTTGAAGCCTTTTTTAAAAATAATAGCTGAAGAAAAGTAGCGAGGAGGGGAAAAGCAATGCTCTGTGTAATGAGAACATCCGGATATAAATAATTCACTAACACAACCATTAGTATCTCTTTTTTTTTTTCACACGTCACCCAACTTTGAGTGCTCTTCTCCTGCCGTCCAATTATTTCCCCATCTCTTTTATTCCTGTCTCGATATTGCTCTCGCGTGTCAGCGCTCCGATTGCGATTGCTCTGGCCTGGCTCGGCCTCCTCTTCCTCCGCTCGCTCCGGCAGATGCAGTTTGTGTGGCCACCGCTCTCCTGCGGCCCTTGCCATCAATAATTTATACACATGCGCACACACACACACACACACACACAGGCGCGCATAGACACTCACAGCGTGTGACAAACGCTGCATACACTGCCCAGGGGCTACACCAGACTTTAAGCTCCAATTAGCAGAGCCAGAGGCCAGACTTAATCTTGAGGGGATCCTCCGTGAAGGTGACTCAGACCGGAAACAACTGTTTATCACACATTATTTATGTTTGTGTGTGTATGTGTCTGTTGCAAGATGCTGCAAATGAGCCCGTCTCTGTGTGTCCGTGTGCTCATGCGTTTTCACGCACCGCCGTTACGTGGATCTTTAAGCGTGTGCTCATGCTTGTATTGGCCGTATTTGAAACAAGCTCTCCCCCCACCGTACTCCCTCTGTGTCAGTGTGTTTCGGGCCCGTCTGCTTTCCCCTTCCTCATTCCTTCTATGTCTGCACCGGCTCAACTGGCTGATAACATCAGAGCATGTTCCGCCTGCCCAGTGTTTCCTCAGTATCACATTCTCCCTTTGTTTTCCTCCCCACAGTGTGTGTGTGTGTGTGTGTGTGTGCATGTGTGTGTGTGTGTGTGTGTGTGTGTGTGCGTGTGTGTGCACGCCCACTACTACATAATTGGTCTTGATATCAAAGTCTCATATCTCCAGAGGGTCTCACAAGGCTTCTGAGGCAACCTAGAGAGGACCTGATAACGCTGCATTTCCCAGATTATCTCCCCATTGGGATACACTGGGTTGAAGGGGAAACGAAGCTGCGGCCATGAAAGTTCCGCTTAATCTGTTTCAGCGATATGCCGGCCCTATAGTTCAATGACTCACTCGGTTTTTATCGTGTTTTGAACTGAGATGCCTCTATTCCAAAATGGCTACTGAGCATTCTTTTTCTTAAGGTATGTTGCAGCTCACTTGGATGTTATTAAGGTTTTACATGTATTATTTTAAGCAGTTGCATTCAACATTCAGAGCATATAGCAGCAACACCAATGTGTTATAGTAAAGTCTATGTGAGCAGGGAACTGTTATCCGAGCTTGTCCTTGCTTTGTGGACATAGCCGGGCCGCCATCGCCTTCTTTGACCGCATGTTAGCGTTCTCTGTTGGCTAGCTTGTGGCCGCCGTTCTGCGCTGCTCTCACGTGGCGGTTAGAGCTGATAGCGCCACCTTGATCGACTACGGTGTTGCGGAAGTGTAGCACCAACGTTCCGGTTACCCCTCAGGTTAGCTCTGTCCGCAACATCGCCACAGTTGTTGTACTATTTGCACTGTTAGCATCGTTAGCCGTGAGCCGCCGACATGGAGAGCAGACGGCAACCTCCCGCTCGGCCGAGTGAAGCCGGTGGGGAAGTGTCTTAAAACTTGCATTCTCTCTCATCACCAGAGGAGGGCGACTCCTATGGTTGTTAAGAAGTCAGATTGTATAGAAGTCTATGAGAAAATTACTCTACTTCTCACGGGATGTATTCCTTCAGTAAACATTGTAAACATGAGTTTATGGTTTCAAGTCTTCTTCAATACAGCATGATGTTATTTTATTAAATGATGGTCCACTTAGAGTATACCTTAGGGTAGGCTTACAGTGATTGACAGGTTGCTGCCGCTACCAGAGACGTATTTGGCTTCTCAACGTCACTCCTCCACATTCCAAATATGGTAACTTGCAACTAAAATCAACATGGTGTCGGCCATAAAACCAAGATGGCGGCGCTGAACTCACTGAACTTGCCGAACTCGAGAATTCATAGAGGCAGTCCACAAACCAATGAGTGACGACTTGCAGACGGGGACAGGAGGCTGGGAGCCAAAATGGCGGCATGCCTCGCGACTCATGGCAGCTCGCTGACATAAAAGTTACTTGGCGGCTTCCACGGAGATGCTTCACAATGCGCTCTTTGTCCCTTCACCGATACGTGAGCGCTTCGTTGTTTCAGCGCGTTCTCTCTCTCCATCTCACGCATGCACACGGGTACTTGAGTCAGACACTATAAACGATGTGACAGTGGACACAAACCCCCTCCCCCGACACCTCTTTATCACCTCTGCCACCATGTCACCCTGTTTGCACATGTCCCTTCCTTTCTCTCTCCTGCTCTCCATCTTTCCCTCTCCCTTACCTTCCCCTCCATAGAAGAAGTCCCCCAACGCAAAGGGAAGCCACGTTGACAAGAAAGAGAAGGGCAGGGAGTTGCTGTCGCCCCCCAACCCCCCTCCCTATCTCCCTTGCTTTTGAAAGTGTTAAATAGCAGCATCTTTCATATTATTCTCTGTCACTCTCTTCATATCTCCATTTTTTTTATTCTCCCCTCTTCACATTCCTCAAATTGCCTCTCATCATCTCCGTCACTTTTCCTTTCTCACTCACCGTCTGTGTTTCGTCTTCATCAGCCCCCTTCTTGTCCCCCCTCCCCCCTCCATTCACTTTTTATTTTTGTTCCCCCGGCTCAGGGGGAAAGGTGAGGGTGTAGGGGGCTGCAGCATGTTGCCTCTGCATCTTACAGCATGCTTTATATATCTTAGCATCGTCCTGACTGGTTACAGGATTAAATCCCCCCTCATACTCATCCTCTCCCCAGGGGCAACCATAGGTGCACTATCGCTGCAAAACGCACAGCTCTGCTCCAGCCCTGTGTGCACACGCGCCCATGGGTATGCACACATGCCTTCACGAACGGACCTCAAGGAGAAATTGAGAGGGCTTCTCATCAGCTCCCGAGCACGGTCAACTTCTTCTGGCAGCCTGTCTCTTTGGAACCGAGTCTCAGCCTTCAAAGCAACCGGGCCAGTGTGCTAGCGTGTGAACATGCCTGTGTGTGTGTGTGTGTGTGTGTGTGTGTGTACTGTATGTGCGCGTAGAGGCATGCATTTCTCCGGCGTGCGTGAGCGAGCGTGCACCAGCACCTTTGAACCTGTTTCGCGCGGGAGACTGTAAAGAAAACCTCTGAAGTTCTTTTCCTTTGACTCTCTGAATTATAGAAAACCACTTGAATCACAGAATGTGATCTAGTGCTGGCCGTGCACTACAACCACTGAACTATGTCAAACAGTCTGATGCCTTTTTTGGGTGTATTTTCTTCCAGCGCATACCTGCACTTCACCCCCCCCCCCCCCACTTGATTCTCACCTGTCTCCGTAAAGACAGATGGAGAAACGAGCGCTATAAACCATACATGAATCTTACATTTTTGATCATTATTGCAGCCCAGTGATTCCAAGAACACAAAAACAATATCATCTAGTAAATTGGAGGCTGCAGCTGTGTGTGTTTCTGTGTGGGTGTGTGTGTGTGTGTGTGGTGTCTTGCAGAGGTGGACTCACCAGGATATTTACAATTATGTCTCGTTATTATCGCTCCCGACTCAGCCTGCTCACTCTTCGTCTCCCCTCTCTCCATTAACTACCCTGCTTCCCCGCTGAATGAGGTCATATCTGGAAATGTCCTACTTAATGTGTCTGTGTGCGTGCGTGTGTGTGTGTGTGCCAACCTCATACAGTCACCACGGTTACAGGAGATGCCCTGTGGCACCCTGGGGGCCCAACTGTCACCCTTGCTCGGTGCGGTAATTAGGGCCCACGCACGCACACACACACACACACACACAAGCAGAGATAGATGCATATATCTCGAGAGAACTTAGAAGTGCAGACACGCTTAAAGATGGACAGATACCGGCACAGGTTCCTTTTCTTTTCTTTTCTTTTTTTTTTACTTTTAAGCCTCGTCATTCTCCATCCGCCCACCCCTCCACCCTGACTGACAGCTGTGGCGCTCTGCCCGGGCCTCGGTATTTCCACATGTCAAAGGCGCCGGCGTCTGACCCGCCGCCGCAGCTCTGCTAACCTTAGTTATCATGCTTCGCCGAGCGCTTAAGCCGTGCGGGGTGCCCGAGAACCGTTTGAGGAAAGGTCTAGACGCCGCGCTCTCTTTCTCACATGCACACAAACACGCACACACACAGACACACACACACACACACATATACACACACACACACACAAAGCCTGACATCCAGAGACTACCATGTGAATCAGCGCCTCAGACACGTAGACAGTGACTTTGACATTGACACGCAGAACTAAACCAGGACACATGTAACACACACACACACACACATACACGTTTTCCGATGTGTGCATCATGAGGTGAGTCTGACTAAATCCTGCGAGACAGTGTCTCGGTGCGGCGTGGCGCTGTGTCGTCTGGGCCGGCGTGTCGAGCGCTGCTTTTTTCCGCCCAACCGAGAGCGACAGCCCGGCTGTCTGACACGCTACTCGTCTTTTAGCGTTCAGGGGGGGATTCGTTGTGCAAGCAGGTGGTCTTCGGTTAAACCGTGGAGAGAGCGACGCGACACACTGATGGAGAGGCAGGGGAGAAACGCACGCAGAGGGTGGGGTGGCGCAGGAATGTCGGCGCAGGAATGTTGCTGGGTGGAATCGGGAGGAAGACTCCCCGAGCGTGTCCTGGAATCGGACGACGTGGAGGTTGCCATGGTTACCGGTGGAAGAGGAGAGAAGATGGGGAAGGGGAGGGGAGGAGAGGAGGGATGGCGGAGCTCAGAAAACTGTACTCTGCCATGAGCCACACTTGCAAGAAAGAGGCCATATCGCGTGTGTGTGTGTGTGTGTGTGTGTGTGTAAATTATAAAATAGTGTTACCAATACCCTTATACCTTTTTTTCCTCTTTTTTGTCTTTCTTGTGAAACAGTTAAAAGATGACATATAGAATGTAAATGGGATTCGCAATCAGCAACAAAATAGGTCGGTTTTGAAAAGCTGAATTAACATGCTTCACATATCAAGTGTGTGTACTACTTAGTATGCTGGAAAAAGAGTTAGTACAGTATTTTGCCGCATGCGCACCCGCCATGCTTTTGTGGCTATTCCGACCCACAATCCCTGGCACTGCAGATGTGTGAGGAAGAGGGTTAAAGATCAAAGTTTGATGAAGGAGTATGTCCTGATGGAGCGCATACCGCTCTGCAGCAGTGCAGAAAAAGTATGCAAGAATTATACTCCTGGCATAAAGATGGCAGCTTCAGAAGGTGTGTGTGTGTGGGGGGGGGGGGGGGGGGTTGTAGGTCGGTTTTGATGGAAGCACACACAGAATACATGGAACACACAGTATACGTCAAGTGTCATTGTACACACAGTATACTGTGTGTACAATGACACTTGACGTGCTCAGTCAGAATGGGAGAAAAAATGGGAGAGAATGACATCCTCCAGCCAAAATATTAATAATGTAACACATTTCAAAGCTTTCTTTTTTTCTCCTTTTTTTTCCCAGTGGGGAAAAAACAACATTATTTTACCTGTGGCTCGTTTGACAGGCTGCTGGAGAGCTGACAGAAACGCAGGGGAGTGTGTGCGTGTGTGTGTGTGTGTGTGTGTGTGTAAGTGTGAGTCTGTGTGTGTGTGTGTAAGTGTGACGGCGTGTGGGAGAAAGAGAACAAGAGAGACGGATCTGTCATTTTCTTTATATGCGTAGTGGGTTGGTGGCACTGGCGCTATACCCCGTGGTAGACGTACGTATATACACAGACTCACACACACACACACACACACACACAGACTCACACACGCACACACAAACACACACCTGTCTCTTCCTCTTTTTTCTTTTACCGCCATCCATCACAACCTCCTGCGTCACTCCTCAATTACTTACTACATCCCTGTTCCTCTGCATCCTTCCACCGCTTCCATCACTCTATTTGTCCATCTCTGACTAGCACTACTGTACGTGTGTGTGTCTGTATAACCACATCAGGGAGCTAATAAAGCAGAGATGAGGGCAGCAGCAGAGGAATCTCATAAGTGGTGTGTGTGTGTGTGTGTGTGTGTGTCCGTGTGTGTGTGAGCCTAACAGCTTTCTATCCTGTAGCGAGATACAGTAACTTTGCTCTTTCTGCTGTCAAATGGGTTTCCTGCACTTCCCGGTGAAATCCTCTCACCCCTCTTCCTTTTGTTATTTACAGAATTCTAATTCATGTTTTTACCAACTGGTGGATTTTTCCCAGTTTGGGGATTTTAATAGAGTTTATTTATTTTTTAAATAATAAAATCTATATCTTCTTTTCTTTTTTTTTCAATTCAATTGCATTTATTTCGTGTTGGCCGAAATCACAAATGAGGGCTTTACAATCTGTACACACACGACATCCTCTGTCCCTCACATAGGTCCATATGAAATATTCTTTATGGATAACGGTATCAGCGAGCATTCTTGTCAAGTTGTGTTAATCTGTGGAACTAAATGCTGCCTACTGCTATTTACTCAAGGTCACTAGATTCTATACAGCGACGAGAAAAATGTATTCGTGATGAAGGGAAATACAAATGTGATCCCTGCATGTGAATAACTCTTCATATTTTGAATCAAATCATTGATCTTCTGCTCGTTATATTTCTGTTTCAAATCATCTCAGTCTCCTCTGAACCACCACCATTTCCTCTTCCTCATTCTGGGTTCATGTATGAGTCACTGTCAACAGCAGAAAAAAATTAATGTTTTTATGGTCCGTTTTCTCACATTAGTCCGTACTGCGTGTTCCGACTGTTGCATGACTCTAACGCCAGAGGTTTATTAATATTCTCAATATTCTTTTCAACCATCGATGTTCCTGCTGGTTTAGCTGCCTTCAAACTGCCAGCTTTGGAGTTCAATTCAACATTTCTTCGTCGGGCTGTTCATATTGTTTCTTGAATGTGATGTTATGTGTGGAGGAATAATAATAATGATACACCTCACTGTTCCTCCACTCCATCGCAGTGTTCTCCCCTTTTTGTATTTCCCAAGTAACTCCATCCAGCTCAGAATTGCCAAATCCGGATTTGAACTGACGTAAAAGTAGCAGGAAGACTTGTATCCACATATGAAAGTGGCCGAATCAATATTGAAGATTTGATTCCATGTGATTTATGCTGTTCCATCTGTTCACACATGTGCAAACGAATGTATAACGTATATCGTTCGAAAAAGAGAAGCCAAAAGAAGCTCAGCGATGCACCTACGAAGCAAAGTGGAGTGATGAGCGCTGTTCTCTGGTTTCTTCAATATCCATCCATCCATCCATTTTCAATACCGCTTATCCTCATTAGGGTCGCGGGGGCGCTGGAGCCTATCCCAGCTGACATAGGGCGAAGGCAGGGGACACCCTGGACAGGCCGCCAGTCCATCGAGGGCACATGTAGGGACATACAACCATTCACTCTCACATTCACACCTATATTTTCTTCAATATGTAAACGTGAAATAAAAAATGATTGTATCGAGAATATATTTTTGCGGCGCCCAATAGCCCCTCATTCACTACTCAATAGAGTCACGCCGCTGTTCTGTAACCATAATCTGTAACTGTAGATGTCGAGTTTGGCGTTTTCGGACAGCGTCATCTTGGGTTTCTGTGACACGCGAGGGGCGGAGCTAAGTTCAACCAAAACGCCGATTAAGACGTTGAAACCTTTTATAACACTGGTTACAGATGGCTTTCGTAAAGAGCAAACACACTGTGAAACGTGAGAAGAAGACACGCAAAACCTGTCAATCACAAGGTAGCCCCGCCCTACAGTATCCCCTACGTTATGGGCTATTTGACTCTAAATGGACCATAGTTTACAGAATGAACAACCTGCTGTCTTAAAACTAGAGATTGAGACCATAAACTCATGTTTACAATGTTTACTGAGGGAATAAATCAAGAGAGAAGTATATTTACCATAGACTGCTATACAATCTGCCTTTTTCTTCTTCAAACTCCATTAGAAAGAATGCATGGTTAAGGTACTCGGCCCGAGCAGCCATTTTAACATTAATTACCTTTGGCTTTACCCTTTACATTAATGATGGGCCTGGTGCAATGCAGGCTGGCTCGCTGGAATAGTTGTGACACACTAAATAGAATGCACCATCATTTCTTTTCTCAATACCACCTGCGTTTACCCTGCTATGACATGTCAAAGTGGCTGCTGTGTGAAGGGCCTCCATAAACTGGGATGCATTGTGGGATTGTTAGCAGAAAGTTGTTTACATGCCATAAGCACTAATTGTGTGTTTCGACGTGGGAAGTGCAGAAATGTCCCACCCAGAGTTCTGACATTAAAATAAAACGGTTAGAGGTAAATATAGTGTACAATATGGGAAATAGAGTGCAGTCTGAAAATTGCTAATGCATTCCACAACATGGGGCTATGTTTATTTTTATAGTGTGTTGAAATAATAATAATGTTTAATCAGGACTTGAATGCTCAGTGAAACCAGAGCTCCTCTTTTCTGTTCCAGAAGTAAGAAAACTAAATAATAATAATCAGAGGGCAGACAGGAATGAGTACAGCCTAAAAAGAAGTGAGGAAAGTTACTTAAGAAGAGTGAACTTAAGTAAACTTAAGTAAGTTTTAAGGTATGTTTTTTTGATAATATATTCATAACTCAAGGTCCCCTTATTAGCATTTTTGAGAGCTTTCAACTGAACGTCACGGTCTTCATCCACAACTGGAATTCACTCAGTTACATGAGAGTCGGTCCAGCTGTCACAACATCAAACTTGATATTTCCATGCAGCTCAGTTTAATGAACGTCACAGTTTAGCGGTTGCAGCTCGGTTGGTCCATATTTCAAAGTGTCCTCGAGCAAGATATCAAACCCCATATTTCTCTGTTTAATATGTATTAATGTCAAAGTTATGATTGAACTCTAACTCAAATAATTTTATTAATTAATTAATATAATTTAGATGGAATGCATCTTTCTACAATGTTTAACTTGAATGTCATTATACTGGCGTTGCATCCGAAAGGACACACCCTGGTAGGAAAGCATTGCTAACTATTTCTGGTGAAATATCACCAGAACGCAACCAATGGACACCACGGCGGCAGATACATCCCATAATGCAACGCGGTAGCAGCGACACAATTCATAACAAACAATGACAAACAGTAACGTACAGTGTAAGATTCCACTTTGCGAGGCGCTACATGTTTAATTTAATTTAGACTGGTCGTTTGGTCACGTGAGGTAGGCATGTGTCACCATAGTTACGAGTCTCTAACTCGGGAAGTTAGCTGGTACTATAGACTGTACATAAGAAGGGGACATAGTCGTGGTTGCGTCACCCAATGGTTTGTGGAATGCTGTCTATTTGTCCGTCGCCTTCTTGGATATTTTTGCAACCGGTGAACTATAGTTTCCATATTTGTAATGTGGATGAGTGTTGTAGAGATGCTGATGATGTATACATCTCTGGTAGAGGTAGCCACCTGTCAATCACAGTAAGCCTGCCCAAAAGCACAACCTGCTTTATGGTCTGTTTGACTCTAATGCTGCGTTCACACCAAACGTAAAGCGTTCACACCAAGAGTAAAGCGGCGCGAATATTCGCGCCGCTTTACTCGCGTGAGTTTTGACGCCCGACTGCGTTCACACCAAGCGCGCGACCAGATCCCATGCATAGTCAATGCACAGGCTCGTTTAGACGCGAAAAGGGGGCGTGGCTTATCTCCGTGGCTTGTCTCCGTAAAGTTATAACTACCGCCGTCCGCCATGAAATAAATAACCACTATTTCTACTCTTGTACTTATACTTGTTGTGGAAATCCCACAAACGTCGGAACATTAGACGCCCTCGTATTTGGGGTTCGTAACATCATCTGTCGCCGCACACAGCTCGGTGAATTTCACCGTCTGGATGACTGCCGCTTCCAGCGCTACTTCAGGCTAACCTGTAGCTGTATTAAAGAGCTCGGGGGGTCCGCAAACCGCTACGATGTCCTCCTTTTTTTTCGGATTCAACAACGGCAGGACAACAACGCCCGACGCCAAAGTTGAAATATTTCAACTCGGGCGAAAAATTTGCGCCGCCCGACGCGAATTTGCGTCTGAAACGCGTCTTTGCGTTGACTTTGCATGGGATCTGGTCGCGTTAGGTGTGAACGCAGCATAAAGGGACCATCATTTACTAAATGAACATCGTGCTGTATTGAAGAAGACTTGAAACTAGAGATTGAGATTAAAACTCATGTTTACAATGTTTACTGAGGGAATAAATCAAGAGAGAAGTAGAGTAATTTTCTCATAGACTTCTATACAATCAAGACTTCTTTTTGCGACCGGAGTAGTCGCCTCCTGTTGGCCAGTAGAGAGAATGCACTTACTTATTGGCTCAGCAGAACCGGAGGTTGCCGCCTGGTAATAACAGATCAGCGCGTCTGAAAAACACGAACACCAGTTCTTATTCAAACAAAAGTATGTTGAACGATAGCGCACGCGATGAGCACGGGGGTTCTAGAATGGCTGTACGTTTGCGGAATGCATAATGTGGAATGTGGAATGTGGAATGTTTGAATGCATTCAGAACTCTCAGTCGACAGCATTCCAGAGATCTTCTGTATTGGTCGGCCATGCTCACGGTGCTGTGGATGACTCAGGCGGCGGCGCGGCGCGAAGCGGCCCGACTGCAATTCAGATGTGGGTTCCGGAGGCTTTGTGCATCACTCACTCTCAGACACCTCTTTCAACTCACGAGGATTAGCTCCCAGCTCTCACTCGCTCTGTAATTATATAGTTCTCCAACACATCTGCACTTGAGTACAAGCGCGCACGCAGCACACACACACACACACACACACACACACACAGACACACACACAGAGACACACACACACAGACGCACGCACGCAGCCTCATCAAACCATCAGTCAGTCAGCCGGTCGTGTTTATGCGAGGAGATGGAGACCGAGACGGAGTGAAGGGAGGTCTGCCAAACAAAGTGGTGGGAAAAAAAATAGAAATACATCAGAGACAATAACAACGGCGGCGCAGCGCTCCCTCTCCCCGCCTCGCACGGGCTTTTGTTAGCGAGCGGGTTTTGTTTGTGCGTCGGCGCGCGTGTTGCGCGTCCCGGGCAAGAAAGCCAACAGGCGAAGGCGGTATCCAGGCCACTGCCTTGTTTTGATGTGGTCATGCTAATTAAAAAGAAGAAAAACACCAAGAAATAAAATAAAAAAGCTATTTGGGTTTGATAGAATGTGGTGAAGAAGAAGAAAAAGAAAGGTTTGCATGTGGTTTGTGTTCTGCATCTACTTTGGACGTGGGTCAAAACTGATTTTGTTTTTTTGGGGGGGGAGGGGGGGGGGGATTCATACCGGAATGAGAGTGTGAAAGAGTAGGCGGAGGTACTGGGGACACGAGGGAGTCTTTTTTGGATCTGACTCAGACGGAGCGATGACGTCAGCACAGGCTTTGCTGAGGATGGAGGGATCGAGGGAGAAACAGAGGGAGGCCGGAGACGACGCCCCGAGGGGAGGCAGGAACGATATTAAAGGATGGAGAGAGGAGAGAGGACGGACACGTAGGGGGAGAAGGCAACAAGCAATGAGAAGGCCCACCGCATATATCTGGGTGTGACTTTGGGAGAAAGAAAAAGAAAATAAAACTGCAGCTAAGTGGGTTTAAGGCAGATAAACAGACGAGAGACAAAGACGGAGGAACGGAGAGGAATAAATTCCTCGGCGGGTTCGGATGCAGACAACGGCCGAGGGAGAAATTGGTTTATTATCTTGGCTTAGAGGAGTGCAGGGTGACGGGAGGAGAAATAAAAGGTGTCGCGGACAGAAATAGATGGAGGGAGAGGGAGTGATAGCGGAGGGAGATTATGTCGAATCTTTGCTCCATAACCTCTATTTTAAATAGCAGTCAATAACCTTTCGGTGCGTCATGACTCAACCGTGAAAGTCCCAGAGAAAGAACAGAGACTTTTCTCTCTTTCTCTCTCTGTCTCTCTCTTTCTCTCAAGCACACACAAATGCCCGCAGCGAGCGCAATAAGCGAAAGTGTCTTTAAAAAACAAATCTGCTTCTTTGTCCGACTCTGCCTGGTCCCCCCGCTTCATTCTCTTTCTAACCAATGTGTTGCATTTGACCTCGCTGGCCGCTTCGCTCGCATCCTTTTGTGTCAGTTGATTCTTTCTTTTTTTTCTTTTTCTACCTTTAGGATATTGGATTGGATATTATTATTCTTTTTTTTGCGCCACATGTGAGGCCCTTACATGTTTGGGTTTTGTTTGCTCTCCGTTTCACCTTCGTGGGGCCAGCCAATCGCATCGGCCGGTCACGTGTTTGCGAGCAAAGTTTCAGTTTGTCTGTCCTTTGTCTGTCCCCCTCCCCCCCCCCAATCCCCCCGTCCACAACTTGCACTGATGACAGGTGACCGATGATGAAGGCACCGGGGCAAGAAATTAAAAAGCAGAGAGGCGAGCAAAAGTGGAGGGAGGGAGAAGAGGAGAGAGGAGACTGGCGGGTATTGTTATTAGAATATGACAGGCAGCGTGACACATAGGAGTTTCAAACCTTTTAAACTTCCATAACCCCTCTCGCTTGCTTTGACCACCGATACACACAAATGTGTGTGTGTGTGTGTGTGTGTGTGTGTGTGTGGCCTACATTGGCTCTCTGTGTTTTTAAGTGAATATTGAACCTAAAATTAAATTAGCTCTCATGCATATTCCATTATGCAAAACGGAACGATACTGTAAGAAAAGAGACTTGAGGGGTTTGGGCACGCTCATTAAAAAGCACCAAAAAAAAAAAATCTCAATGGGAGAATTTTTTTAATGTAAAATGTCGTCTGTTCGACAGGTGCGGTGGGAAAAAGAGCGACGGACGGGAGGGTTGTACTAATTGAAAGAAAATACTCGCCGGCCTTCTTGAAATGGGGCATTTGGTCCCCCGCACGTGACGCAATTCTTCACTCGCGTTGTTTCGATGAATTATTTAAACCAGGACGGGTCACTGAGACAAAGTGGCACTTCGGCGCGAGGCGGCATCCCATAGTCGTCACGTGCATCCACGGCGATAATTTATGGTCTCCAGCCGTCCGCCGACAAATCATCTTTGGCTTGCGAGGCCCGCAGCGTGTTTAATTACCATCACATAAATGTCACGTGTGCATTTTTTTTTATAGGCGCACATCTACTGTAGATGCATGTAAACACGAAACCCCCCACGGGCACCGAGTGGATGTGTGTGCTGCCAACCCGCGTTAGTGAGAGTGAGGAATACTTACTTTTTGTGTGTCAAGAGCGCACTTGATAATTAAAATTAATTACATGGAGTCTGGAGCAAAATACTGTTCGAGCCATAGGTTATTGTTCTCACTGCTGCACACACACACACGCACACACACACACGCATACGCAGCAGCACAGCCGCTCTTCAGTCGCCACCTTGTGCTCCAGCCAACTCAAGGATTCCATTAGTGTAATGTCCACTCCAGGTGTACCAGTTAGGACGCATTGTCAACCTAAAGGGTCCTTTAAACTCGGATGAATCTTGAGCGTCTGGGTGAACGAGGGGAAGAAGTGACATCTCTCTGTGTGTGTGTGTAGCATGTCTGTGCTCGGTTTTATTGAGTGCTTTGGCCTTTTAAAAAAAGACTCCTGAGCATTTACTACGTCCGTGCATCAGAATGTGTTCAGCTAACATGTGTGCCCCTTCCCCTGACAGATGCAACAACCGTACGCAGTGTGCGGTGGTGGCCGGGCCCGACGTCTTCCCCGACCCCTGCCCCGGCACGTACAAGTACCTGGAGGTCCAATATGAGTGTGTCCCATACAGTAAGTACCCCTTTTTTTTTGATTTTCCTGACCCTTTTTTTTTTTGGACCTCTTATCCCTGTAGTGGCCCTATGTGTCAGGCTGTTCTCATCCAGCATTCGGAGCAATAACAATTAAAAAGTAATGCGCCGTAATTTTTTTTCCAGCAAACTTTCAGCCGCGGGCGGCGGGCCGCTGTTCATCCCACATGAAAAATGAGAAATCAGCGTTGACGACGGGTTTTTGCACACATAACTTGCGTACCTCGGTAACGGCACTTTCCGTAGTTATTTCAAATCAAATGGCGAACAAACCTGAACCTAACTGTATTTCCTGTGAAGAGTCGCTGGACATAAAACGCAGTCCGAGGTCTGATAAGTGAAGCCAGTGCCTTGCATTCTCCCTAATGACCACCAGGGCCTCTGGTTTCTAAAATAAGTCAGATTGTGTAGAAGCCTATGATAAAAAAACTCTACTTCTCTCTTGATTTATTCCCTCAGTAAACATTGTAAACATTTAGTTTCAAGCCTTCTTCAATACAACATGATGTTTATTTATTAAATTATGGTCCATTTAAAGTCATATAGACCATAACACAAGGTATCCTTTACGGCGGGGCTACCTTTTGATTGACGGGTTGCTACCACGGCGTTGTTTATGTTTTCATCCAAGAATACACTTTTATTCCTTAAATATTTAAATTAAAAAAACTTTGCTGCAGCCTCCCGTGACCCTTCTGGTTGATTATTTTTCCGCCAAGATGTCAAAGGTCAAAATCAACCGCAGTCCTCACTCCAATGAATGACGTCACCGTGACTGTGTCCACTTTTTCAATACATGTCCATGTCTTTCAGTGACAACATTCATCCTGGATGTCATCTTTAAGATCTCAATACATACAAACGTGCTGTTTTGTTTAAAGCCCGCAGGTTTTTTTTTCGTACCGATTTATTCAAAAGTCACATTCCCTTTGGGAACGTGAAACTATGATCACACCGTTCCCTGGGAAACTCCGAGGCAGGAAGGACGAGGAAGGGCTCCAATGACGGCAGATGGTGACTTGACCTTTGACCACGCAATAACAGACTGGGAGGTCGTATTCACTGGAGGGAAACGTCCATGGGACATAGTTGCTAAATATACCAACAACTGTGAAACTTTCATTTAAAAATAACAAAAAATAATAACTATTTCTAACCCCCAAAATCTAGGTTACAGCTCATTGCATAATAAATGCATGAGGATTCAGGGTGGAGACTGAGTCAATTAAAGACGTCTATTTTCCCTTGATGTTTATCGACTTACTTATTGCAAAAATCTCAAATGTTTTCTAGTTTTCTATTAAAAAAAGGCATTACAATTTACTTTGTTCACATGGCAGTTGTGGGAAACCTTAACAAAAAAAAAGTGTAATTAGAATAATAATAATGGTTTATGACAAAATTATAGAGGACATAAAAAGAAAAAGAAGTACAAGCACTGAATGTAGTAATCGAATAATATACCTACTGCACCTTGATTGGCAGATTCCAAGCATAACCTTCAGATGAAAACATTTGACAATCAGTATTTGCATGTACAACGTTGCCCTGAATACTTTCAAACTACTCCATATTACATCGAACAAGCTCGCAGACACAAGAGGCTGCGTGGGTGCTGGGAAACAAAAATGTGTCTATTTTTGTACACGTGAAGCACTGCTCGTCTTATTGACGTTGTTTCTTCTTCTTCTTCTCCTCCTTCTTCTCCTCCTTCTTCTCCTCCTGCTCTCTACAAACATCTCCGCGGTGGAAGTCATAAAAGGAAGGAGGACGTGCAGAGTTGAGATGAAATAGTTACGATTCATCCAAAGTCAATTTAGGGCTGTCTGTAAATCGTACTTTTCTGCCAAAGACAGAATGGAAAGTAGATTGAGGCGCGGTTGTTCTGAAGACATCTCTTACGAGTCAACTGTGACGACCGAGGCTCAGTGGTAGAGCAGGGTCGTCTTTCAATAAGAGGATCCGGCGGTTCGAATCCCCGGCTCCGCTAGTCCATGTCGATGTGTCCTTTGGGCGAGACACTTAAACCCCAAATATCTCCCGTAGCTGTGCCTACGGTGCATGAATGTGTTCATGTTAGTTATTCCTGATGGGCAGGTGGCTCCTCCCATCAGTGTGTGAACGGGTGAATGATGTCATGTGGTGTTAAAGCGCTTCGAGTGGTCCGAAGTACAGGTCCATTTACCATTTGACTGCCTTGTTTCAAGTTAGTGTATTCTTAAAAATAAACAAGTAAATTAGCTTCTCCTTCAGCATAATTAGTTTTCTGTGCACTGGGGAAACTTTTTTTCTACACCCTACAATAACAAATGACTGGATTGAACCGATTTTTTTATTGTTATTTAGCTGCAGAAATCACAGAAACTTTGTTTTAAATTGTTCAGTTCTGTCTGAGCGTACAGGCCTGAGCACGACGGTGCCTGCACACGGCCTCGGTGATCTTCCACACTGAAAGCATTCAATTATGTCCGGCTAAACGGCCCCTGCCTGGCGTCTAGAATGACCGGCAGATGAAATAATAGGACTATCAGAGCCCTCTCTGGAGCAGATGGAAACACAACCTGATACCTGCTCAATGCCCCCACCGAGTTGCTCGCCTGGGGCACTCGCGATCCACACACAACGAGAGCATCAAGGGTGTGTGTGTGTGTGTGTGCGCGTGTGTGTGCGTGTGTGTGTGCGTGTTCTTTCCGTTTGAAAACTTCTCTGCGTGTTTCTTCATTTGAAGAAAAGAAAACTTGTAGATTAATCGCTGGAAGGGAGCGGCGTAGCTCAGGAACAACTCGCGGTGATGGAAGATGAGTTGCATGCGGATCTGATAAACAATGGGACCCCCCCCCCCCCCCCCCCCCCCCCAACACCAGCACCACCAGCAGCGAGCAAAAATAGACAGCGTGAAACCCGAAGTCATTAGATAGAGAGCTCAGCTAACAGAGGCGGGGAGAAAAGGTAGAGATGGAGATAGATGGAGCATTGTAGAGAGAGGTAGAGAGAGAGAGAGAGAGAGAGAGAGAGAGAGAGAGAGAGAGAGAGAGAGAGAGAGAGAGACATTAGCAGTTTTGGTGTACTGACTAAGTGTTGGGGCTGGATCAGGTGGCACTGTGATGATACACTCCCTGCATGGCCTCCTGTGGGTGTGTCCAGACGTGTGAGTATGACATATGAAACAAACACAGGTGACACTTGTTCGGGCATCTCGATTCTTCTCACGTAAACTCAGGATATTTATAACCTCCCAAAGTGCGGTTTCTCTTCTCGTCGATTCGCCACTCCGTTTTTTAAATTTTTTATAATCTCGCAAATTTGTGATTTCTTTCCCCAGTAAATTTGCCACTTCAACTTTAGAGAACATCATAAACGTATGACTTTCTAATCTTACAAATGTGTCAGCTGTTTCCTGGTAGATTCGTGGCTTTACAATCTCGGAAATTTGCGTTTTCTCCTCTCGGCAATTCGCCACTTTAACCTTGTTTATTTCTCCTGATTTTATGACTTTAAAATCTAGCAAATTGAGAGATTTGTTTTTTCTCAAACTATTTAACACCCCCTGCCCCCGGCTCAAAAATAATTCTTATATAATCAAATCATTCTTTTCAACCTGCAATTGCCTTCATGCCCTCAACTAGTTTTCAGACCCCATGACTCCACACTGAGCATCGTTTTTTCTCAGAATATCTCGAGCTTTACACGACAAGGCCCTGCATAGAGCCCTCATAGCGCGTCCCTAAAATATTCATGAAATCAATTTTCCTTGAAGGGGCGTAATACTGTCCTTAGTGAACAAGATACTTTTGGCTCGCTGACACGTCAGAACGGGGATCCAGCGCTCGACGTGGCGAATCAATGCTGTCATCGTTGTTGTGAAAGATACGTTTTGCGAGACATTAAGTGGCGATGCGTCTCCAAAATGTTGTCGTAAATCAAAAAGAGATCAATAGCAGGGGCTCGTCTTTTCTGGAATATGCGAACGCCGTTGCATTCCTAAAACACTCGACAACAAATCACTGCATTTACATCTGAAGGCAGGGGGGGGGGGGGGGCGGACGTTTAGCGCGCCAGGTAGCGCCGGTTGTCACCACCTGACCCCCCCCCCACCCCCCTGTAAAACAGCTAATTAATTAAATTATGGGCGCCTCAGTTTTTCTGGGATAATGTTGCCCCCCACCCACTCTATTTTTTTTTTTTTCACTTTTATTTTTCATTGAAGATTATTTTGGCTCGCACTACCTTCACAGCTCTCCATCTCTCCTCCCTTTTACACTGCAGGTTTTTGTTGTCTCTTTTCCCAATTTAAAATCGAGAGCTCTCTCTCTCTCTCTCTCTCTCTCGCTCTCTCTCTCTCTCTCTCTCTCTCTCGCTCTCTCTCTCTCTCTCTCCTCGCGGTACGAGGCTGCCTGGCGGTCGCGTGCCAAAACTAGCCCGGCTAGCTCTGGCGGTAATTAGCCACCTGTGTCTACTCGTTCCTGGCACTGCAGGCGGACTATAAATATCCAATACGTTAGCGCGCTACTGTACAAAGTACTTCTCTGAGGCAGATGTGTTTCAATCTCCACAGATGCGCTAATGCTGCAGGAAAAAAGAAAAAAGAAAAAGAAGAAAAGATATATACGCGATGATTAGCTTTGTATCATTTGTGGTCATCTGTTGAAAAAAAAGAACAAGAAAGAAAGACGTCTGGGAACGCTTGGGATTGTGTCTATCCGTTTCCTCATCTTCATGCAGTGGTAACCCCCCCCCCCCCCCCCCCCCACCCCCCCGTCTCTCCGCCTGTCGTTATGAAGCAATTAGCCTACTACCTCATTTAGTGTATTAATCAGAAGAGCCAGTGATATGTTATGCAATACCCATGCAGTCTATTTTAGACAATAGACGTGGCTCAGTAGGAGAGCTAATTAAAAGATAAAATCACCTTCTTGTCTGTCCAATTAAAGACTTCTGTCAGATTGGACCCTTGGAAGGACTTCATCGTGATAACATGACGAAAGAGCCACGTGTGTGCACATGCATGCTTGTGTGTGTGTGTGTGTGTGTGTGTGTGTTGTCGTGGAAACACTTGCCCAGAGCCAGGATTCTGTCCTTGTGCCTGCGTGTACGTTTTACTACATGCAAGTGTTTGCGTGTGCACATATGCGAGGTTGACCGCGCGCCTCCCAGAGATGGCGAGGGGAAAAGATGGACGGGAACCAAAAGAGACAGAAGGAAAGAGAGAGCGAGAGAGAAAGAGAGAGAGAGACTGAAGCGAAAAGGGAGCAAGAGCGACGGCCGAAAAGGGAGATAGAGAGGAAAATGGGTTGGACGAGGGCAGCAGACGAGGAACAGAAAGAATGAATTAACTGATAAAAAAAGAAAAAAAGGACAAGGGGCCACGCCGTGAAGGGGCGAGCGAGGACGCCAGCAGGTGAGGACGAGAGGACGGAGAGGAATAATAGAATAATGGAGAAAGGGGGGGGAGGGGAGGGGAGAAAACCGGTCCGTGTTCCGATGGATGACCTTGGGCTTTAGCCGGGCTGAGCTGATCGGAGATCAGAGATAGTGGCGGTGAGGGCCGCTAGTCGCCGCTCGTCTGCTGGAAACACGGGCGCGACCACGCACACATGCACATGCGCACACGCGCACACACACACACACACACACACTCACACACACACACACACACACACACACAGTCTTTCTTTCTCGACGAATACCTACTTAATAAACCATATGCTTTCAATAAAAATGCTAATTATCTTTAGAGTCGGGTTTGCACTGCTTCTGTGCGAGTGTGTGTAAAGGCTACAGAGAGAGAGAGAGAGTGAGAGAGCGTGAGAGAGAAAGAGAAGGCATCCGAGCTGTTCATGTGATTAAAGTTTGGAAGAAACTATAACGCGGATGATAATGAATATTTAGATGATTTTTTGACAAATATGAAAAGGGGACAGGCGACACAGTGTCACAGCAGAACGCTTCTATTGGTGCCGTTGTTTTCTAATATTCATCCAAAGCCGTGCTGAGAAGACATGAACAAGTCGTCACCAGTGCAGTCTAAGTGGTTCTGCAAACCATCGGCTCAAAGACTCTCTCGTGGTCCCGTGTTTCGTTTCTCGCTCCGCACTCCTGTAG
Organism: Cyclopterus lumpus; assembly: GCF_009769545.1. NCBI lineage: Eukaryota > Metazoa > Chordata > Actinopteri > Perciformes > Cyclopteridae > Cyclopterus > Cyclopterus lumpus. The sequence goes on along the minus strand of NC_046966.1, from coordinate 4,703,659 downwards.
CTAAACCGGCAGCGGGACAAAAGGCCTCTCCTCGGTCGCATCTCCCAATCCGGCGAAACAACAAGCTGCGACACAAATTGAATGACATTTTGTTTGACATTTTGTTTGCCATTTGGTGTACTTGTTGCCGCCACACTTGTTTTGTTTTTTGCATTTTTTAAATCTATTAGCCGTTGTCAACCTTGAACCGCACGGGTTCTTTTCCCCCGTCTTCGTATCTGGGAAGTGTGTAGAAGAATCTCAGGTGACAAGTCCTTGTTGTTCTGTGTCATTAATCCCCGTCGCCTCAATCACCATGTGTCTCTTGGTATTGTTTAAATGTGTGTGTGTGTGTGTGTGTGTGTGCCTGTGTGTGTGTGTGTGTGTGTGTTTGCCACATCAATATCCGCCGTTCCACACACACACACACACAGGCATGCTCGCACACACACACACACACACACACCCACGCACACACACAGGCACGCTCGCTCCCACACACGCACACACACACACACACACACACACACACACACACACACACACACACACACACACACACACACACTTGTTTTAGGTTTAACACAATCTCCTCCCAGAGATTGCTTATTTATCGGGGAGATGTGCTAAGCTGCACTAGTTACCATGCATTTTTCATGAGCCGAGGATTTGATGTGTGCAATATCTGCCCATTTCAGTGCCGCCTGTGTGTGTCTGTGTGTGTGTGTGTGTGTGTGTGTGTCACACATGTTTGTATATATATACACGTCTCCGTGATGAGTTTTGGATTCAAAAACGAATTTATGCATGAATTACACTGGTGGTATATGTATATGTATCTATATTTATATATATATATATATATATATATATATATATATATATATATATATATATATATATATAGATACATATAAATAAAAATGTGCCATCCGGAAACCTTTCCGAATGTTTTTCTCCTCTCCTCTTCCCTTCCCTTCTCTCCCCTCCTCTCTCGGGGGACCAGTTCCATTCAGCAGGTCCCTAACGGTCTTGAAAGACACAAGGACACTGCCTGCAGGATTAGGTTTCTGCCATGTTCACATTCCCCCCCCCCCCCCCCCCCCCCCTCGGGAACAAGGTGGAATGAAATTCATATGTTTAAGAGGCCTCCGGAGCGAGTGTCGTTGCAGGAAGCTCTGAGGGATAGCGGTTTGGGATGTAACAGATGGGGAATTTGGTGTTGAGAGGGGGGGGGGGTTGAATCAAACTAGTGCATTCAGTAGGCCACCGCACTGCGTGCTCATACACGGAGGCGCTCAGGGTGGGGTGACACGCGGGGCAAGCGTTTTTGCCGCAATCAGATCAATTTTCCGGTATTCCGTCGCTCCGACACCGTTAGCATCCATTAAAGAGCTCGTTATCTGGATACGGTCCCATGCTATGGGGTCGCCATAGCTACTGGGAACGGTGTGTCGCCACCAGTATTCCCCTGCCTCTCTCTGTGTCTGCATGGCACGCGTGTGATTCTGTGACATATGCGAGATGCATTACTGTCAGAGAGCTGCCCCGTTGCAGCGCAGCCTCCTCAGACGCTTACGTAATGTTATTACCGATCACACGTGGAGAGCATCCTGGCGCTCTCACAAGGTTAGGATGAAATATGAGAATGATTAGGAAAGATCCGAGATTGGATTATCATGATTTCCTTATTATTGCATCATTAATCTATTCTTTTGTCTTCTTGTCTTTGTCTCTCTTTTTACCCCACACCCCCTCGTTGCCTATGGCTCGTGCAGAAGTGGAACAGAAAGGTAAGCCTGTGAAACGAGCACGTTCTACATTCACGCACGCTCCATTAAAAGATCCGGGGTTGGAGGTGTCACTTTTTGATGCGGGCGCCTGAAGCGTTTTGTACCTCGTGGCAGAATGACATCTCTCTCAAAGTCACGACTGCTATTTTAAGACCGCTTGATCTCAGCGTATAGAGGCAATTTAGAAACACTGGTTCTCATTACACGCACTCCCATATTATTAATGGTATCGCGCAGAATGTCCCTTAAAAAACTCTCCGCGGGTCGAGCACGTTTTTTTACGAGGGGCCAATGAACAGAGAACTGCACTGACATTTCATATTTCAAAATACTTCCCCATGATATGGAAATTGTGCCAGTGCTTTGAAACCGCCAATGAAAACTCAATAAACATTCCCGGGCACCCCCACCCTTTTTTAAAAAAATATTTTTTATTTGTTCCTCCGGATCTGAAATTGTTCTTGGGGACTGATGGGGGGAAACCACGATGCACATCTGGCCCGGCTTCGTGTGCATGGGACAACATTCCAGTTAAATTACAAAAAGGCCCCGCCGAATCCACCGCGTCTCCCTCATCACTCGTAAAAACATGACCCCCGGTATTCAAAGATGGGAATACCGCGCGAACCGAGTGGGAAATGAATTATTGTAACAATTGCAGAAACAGCAGGCGATAAAAGGCGTGTTTGGCTCCACAGTTGGTTGCTCCTGTCAGAGATAGAACGGGAAGGAAAAAATTAAGAAACAGCGATGAGACTAATGAGGAGCCGAGGAGGGAGACGTGGGGAACTGAAGGAAAAGGGTGGGGGGCAGAACAAAATGTGCCATTTTCTCTTTTTCTCTTAGCTGCGAGAGCATTATCTAAGAATGGGAGGCATGCTGTTTCCGCTCCTAAGAATGACAGTAACTATACAACACCCGAATCACAACACTGAGTAATACGTAATCGTGTCATCGTAGCTCACTGGCGGTTAAGCTCGAGTTGCAACACAATTCGACATTTATATTTATGAAAAGAGGCAAAAGAAAGGCTACTCGGGCACTGTCAGAAAGGATGAAGAGAGGAGGGTTGGCATTTCACGGCGTAAAGACGGGTCTAATGCGTTGCTATTTGTTCCTCCAGTATTCCTCTGCCCCGGCATTCTGCGAGGGGTGTACCAAAGCGAGCACCTCTTTGAGTCGGACCACCAGTCGGGCGCCTGGTGCAAAGACCCGCTGCAGGCCTCGGACAAGATCTACTACATGCCCTGGACGCCGTACCGCACGGACACGCTCACAGAGTACTCGTCAAAGGAGGACTTCATCGCGGGCCGACCCACCACCACCTACAAGCTGCCGCACCGCGTGGACGGGACGGGCTTCGTCGTCTACGACGGCGCGCTGTTCTTCAACAAGGAGCGCACGCGCAACATCGTCAAGTTCGACCTGCGCACGCGCATCAAGAGCGGCGAGGCCATCATCGCCAACGCCAACTACCACGACACGTCGCCGTACCGCTGGGGGGGCAAGTCGGACATCGACCTGGCGGTGGACGAGAACGGGCTGTGGGTGATCTACGCCACGGAGCAGAACAACGGGCGCGTGGTGGTGAGCCAGCTCAACCCCTACACCCTGCGCATCGAGGGCTCGTGGGACACCACCTACGACAAGCGCTCCGCGTCCAACGCGTTCATGATCTGCGGAGTCCTGTACGTGGTCAAGACCGTGTACGAGGACGACGACAACGAAGGGACGGGGAACAAAATCGACTACATGTACAACACGGATAAGAGCAAGGAGGTGGCGGTCGGGATATCGTTCCCGAATTCCTACCAGTACATCGCCGCAGTGGATTACAACCCCAGGGACAACCTGCTGTACGTGTGGAATAACTACCACGTGGTCAAGTACTCGCTGGACTTCGGCAACAATGGTAGGTCCTACTTTCAACCCTATCCCCCTTTCCCACCTTCCTACCGCCATTCGCAATGACCTTTTTTTTTTTTAATTTTTGCAAAATTTATTGGACAGGCTGTGATGTGATTCCGTTAAATCTTCACATGGAATAGCCTGGCATGTTTGTAATGCTTTTAATATCCATTCATTTTAATATTCACAATCATGAATGCTTTTTTTCCTGTTGTTGGGACATAAGGAATACTTACAGCCACTAATCTTCCTCTAATAATTAATTCTGCAAAATGACTCAAAGGAGGAGGAAAGAGGAAAAGCACCATCTGTGCTGTCACGATTTTTCAATTATGACTGCCCCCCCCCCCCCCCCCCCATTGTGTCTGCGTGTTTTCTGCAGAATTGAAAAACAAACCAAACCAAAAAACTTTGAGAGATGATCCCGGATACACGAGTGCCGTTCATATTGTCTGCAGAGTTCTTGCTTTAGTCGACGAGGACTGCCTTGATCTGCACCTTTAGAGGAATATATCTCTAATGATATTATGCTGAGCCTTACATACTGTAAATGCCTCTTGCCTTTTACTGTACCACTTGCAAGCCTTCTCTTTACACCCCCCCTCCCCCCTCCCCGGAGCCGCTTCACTTTAATCGTAATGCACTCCTCGAGAGCGGAGCCCGGAGTGTCTGGAGGGAGCAGGAACCAATACCGCTTTCACACAGGACACCCACTTGTGGTGACGGGCTGAGGACACTTCAACCTCGGTTTGAAGTTGTTGTTGTTTTTTCTTGCTTCATTGGCGTGGCAGTTACACGACGCTGCTGTCGAAAAGGCTCATCTCCTCTCAGGGACCCAAATCTGCCAATGGAGTTGGGCACACATTAACCCCTAAAACACGATGGCAGTCAGCTGTGTTTCACTGATTAGCTAGCCGGTGACCACTGTGTAGTCGTACTTGGTGGAGACCAAAAGCTGATGGAATATTGTACTGCTACTCGCCTGCTCGATGCATATATACGCAGCTGTTTGCTAATTTTACGAGGACGACACTGTGCCATTGCTGTGTTGACGGCCTGTTCCCATTCTCCACCCAGGTCGGGGGAGGTCGCGACTACGGTTTGCAGGTCGAATCATTTAGATCCACCGTCGCTGCGTCCGACTGAAAGGCCGAGGAATACTGTGTAACCCAGGGTGACTCTTTCAACTTTGCTGTTTAGAGTCCAGCTCCTCCCCTCCCCTCCCCCTCCTCCCTTCCTCTGGATGGAAGGGCTTAGGCCCCTGGAGCCTGAAGGGCTATTTGCCCAGCGTAATTGCCTTTCAGCGCTTTTCTATGGAGTGGTCAAGGCAGTCTGGCTGTGTGTCTTATTAAATGATGTCTGAATTAATGCATGCTCTTACACGCAGTTAGGAGGCGCAGTACAAGGAATTATGGAGAGAGCCAGCGCTAAACTTGGTTTCTACCGATCAGTGTGAAGACGGGGGCCCTCGCTGGGAAAATGTGTGAGCGTGTGAGGTTGTTTATGCATGCATAATGACGTCCATGCCCCTGTGCTTAAAACGTGCTAATGTACTCGCGCCGCGGGTTGCGCTCTATTCATGAGCGTGCATACGTGTTTATTGGTGCATGCGTTGATTGTGTGCGGTCGCTCTCGTAATGGAGCTTTGGGGGTGTCTCTAAGGAGGAGATCAATGGGGATTCAATGTTGAGAATGACCTTCCAGTGCACAGCAACAAGCCAGACTGCTGACCAGCGGGAGATAAATACATACAATCAATGCCGCCCCGCTCCTTTACTCCCCTCCTCGCTCCGCTCCCTCACTCGATGAAGACAAGGAATAAATTAGCCGCCGTAACTGCATGATTTTCCCATTCTTCAAAAAAAAGTCGATTCATTCAGGTTAGATTTTGTTGTTGAACGCAAACCCTATATTCTGCTCTTTTGTGTCTATGCTTGTCTCTTTAGGATCAGTTTAAATATGCTAAGCATATACTGAAAAGGTAAACTTTCCACGTTCCAGCACTGCTGCGCTTTTGTTCTTTTCCATATACTCAGTTCAGGAAACAGGCCGAGGAAAGGGGCCATTCCTAGAGTTTCCACTTATGTAGCATAATGCTTGCCCTGTTTTTTGTTTTGGCTCGTATGGACTCCTTAAAAGATAGAAAATGAGACAGGAAATGGGCCGTGGAGGAAGAGGGGGGCCACTCAGGACTGAGTGCAACTGGCGTGCAACGCAGAGAGCACCAATTACCGTGTTTTGTCCGTCCAACTAGCGAACAATGGCGGCTCACTGGACACTTAAAAGAAGCCCTTCTGATACATCTGTTTCTCTGCATTTACTAGGGGGTGGAGCTATGCTTTTTATTCACGAGAAAAAGAGGCGTGAGTTAATTCTCTGCTCCGGGAGACATTACTCCACCTCGACAAAGCACGTAGTTGTTTGCCACTCTATCAATGCTTTGAATCCCGTGAATTCCAATTACCCCTCTACTGAAAAAACATCACATGAAGTTTGCTTCGAGCATCAGAATTGAAACATCACATGGTAGAAGTCTGAAGTTTGAAAAGCCGAGTTCTGTTCACCTTAGGACAACCGAGGTTTACTCCAATGCGTTCTGTCACATCACGCAGCAGAACATTTTCTTTTTTTTTTTAATGCATATTTCTCCTTCCTTGATGCTTGAATGGTGGTTCTTCTTCGCCTGTTGAATGCCCTCGCACAAACACGAGCGCTCTCACCACGGCAGGACATCTTTCTTTTAACGCCTCGTTTCCCCACTTTCTTTTTCTTTCTTTTTTTCCTCCCTCCGCCAGCCTCATCTCCAGCTTAACCTGCCCAAACCCTCTCCCGCATCACACGAAGCCGTTTCATTGAGCGTTCTCAGATGTATATATTATAGAGGCCTTGTGAGCAAAGGGCCTACACAGAGTCAGAGTCAAAGTCACTTGTCTCTGACTCGCCCCGCCCCCATCCTCCCACCCCGCACTCCCCAAACACTCTCTCGCTCTCTACTGTTTATGGAGTTGTTTCATCATGTCTTCTTACATGCATATTATAGAGGCATGCCCTACACAAGCGGCATGGCTCCGATAAAACGTTTGAATAATTTATCATCTCCAGCCTGCCTTGCCACACTTTAGAAAGTTTTTTCCCCAACAAAGTCGCAAAATTATTCATGTTATCTGCATCCTCGGGAAGGGAGGGGCAAACAGGGATGAAGCTAAATAGATTTCTACTCGTGCACGTTCGTGGGGGGGTGGGGGAGGGGGGGTTCTCGTCGGCTTCACACATATTTTCGGCCTCCTTTTCTCCCGCTGCCCTTCTCCTTACGAACTTCAAGGTTGACGATCTACTTAAGTTCAGGTGAGACGAGCTGATTGCATATTCACCTTGGCGTGAGAGGAAAAGAGCGTAACTGTGAAGGGTGTATAAAGAGGTTAATCAGGAGGAGACAGAAATACACACATTTTATAGTAATTATTGTCAAATAACGTCACATTCGTTTCTTACACGATTGTTTCAATGCTTTTTGCAAACCTAAAAAAACCTGTTGCTACAATTCTGTTTTTCAAAGTCAACCAGCAAATAGGTTCTTTTATGCGACATCTAAAATATGCGACGGGAAATAACTCAAACTTCACAGTTTGCTTCTTAATAATACAAGAAAAGTACAAGAAAATGAACACAACATTTTTGTTTTCAGAGGCCCAATAGCGCTTGCATTTCTCTTTTCTCGATGCATTTGTCTACATTGATTTGAGAGCTTGACTGCAATATGTTAAAAATGTATTTAGTAACCAGAAATAAAAACGCAATTGTCACAGCCCATTTATTACTTAAGTTAAAGATTAAAAGTGTTTAAATGGATACTCTCAATCGACCCTCAGCCGCGACTCAGTCAACGTACGTTACCATGGAGCCCACACTGTCACTAAGTGCACTCCCCGAATTAATATTATCTCATTTTTAGAAGAGGCAAACGTTTTTGAACACTGGTTGGAGCGGGCCGATGCTATGCTATGATTGGCCAGCCTGCGCTCCAGGGGCGGGGAAAAAAGTTTGAGTTTGAAGATTTAGCGATTTCCTCAAACTCAAACTTTATTTTCCGGGGACTCACTTTTTTAAAATAAGGACAAAGTATAGCGACCCAGATAAAATCTCCCGTCTTTGGGAATGACTGAATTAGCAGAGTAATCAAACGCTGGCGTTCTATACTAATCTTTTAAATACACCCAGTTTTATCGAGATGACCTCCATTTGACACTCTCCCAACTCCGTCAGTTTACGAAAATTTAGAGGTTCACCTTTGAACTCTTAATGGCCCGAATCACAGAGTCCCATTTCCTCAGGAAGTCAAGCGTGGTGTTGCCATTGTCTTTCGCCCCCTCTCTCACTCATTTGCGCCACCCTCCTCTTCCCTTTTTTTGCCTTCCTCTGCGCCAGATTGCAATCAAGTGACAAGGCTAAGCAGTGCAGGAAATGTTGGAGCAGGCTAAAGTGTGTGTGTGTGTGTGTGTGTGTGGGGGGGGGGGGGTTAACAAGAGTTAATGGTTGAAGTGGAGACCCTCTCTCAACAGATCCCTGATTAGGCCAAACCCTCGGCTCATTCTTTTGACACCACTTACCAGGATTCAGCTGTCAAAAATGAAGGCGGGCTCATTCACCATGTTTTGTTTTCAAAGTATAATAAACCTTTGAATTCCAAACGTAAAATCTCTATATATGAAAAGCAATTTTGTGGTTGCAAACCCTAGAATCAGAACTCGATCACATGATTTTCAAAATGAAACGGTCCAATTCATACTGCTACATAAAGGGAGTCCACACTGTCCACCAGCATGACTGCTGACACGACTGCAGGCTGTCTTTCGCACTTTCGGCCACACTCCCCTCTCCCCCCACTCTCTCCTGTTGTCTCCCCCCTCTCTCTACTTTCGTCTCACCCCCCTTGTCTCACCCCTCTCCCTCCTATCGTCTCACCACTCTCTCTCCTGTCATCTCACCGCTCTCTCTCCTGTCATCTCACCCCTCTCTCTCCTGTCATCTCACCCCTCTCTCACCTGTCATCTCACCCCTCTCTCTCCTGTCATCTCACCCCTCTCTCTCCTGTCATCTCACCCCTCTCTCACCTGTCATCTCACCCCTCTCTCTCCTGTCGTCTCACCCCTCCCCCTCCTGTTTTCTCACCCCTCTCTCACCTGTCATCTCACCTCTCTCTCTACAGTCGTCTCACCCCTCTCTCCCCTGTCGTCTCACCCCTCTCCCTCCTGTCGTCTCAACCCTCGCTCTCCGGTTGTCTCACCCTCTCCCTCCTGTCGTCTCAACCCTCTCTCTCCGGTTGTCTCACCCCTCTCCCTCCTGTCGTCTCAACCCTCTCTCTCTGGTCGTCTCACCCCTCTTTCTCCGGTTGTCTCACCCCTCTCCCTCCTGTCGTCTCAACCCTCTCTCTCCGGTTGTCTCACCCCTCTCCCTCCTGTCGTCTCACCCCTCTCTCACCTGTCATCTCACCCCTCTCTCTCCTGTCGTCTCACCCCTCCCCCTCCTGTTTTCTCATCCCTCTCTCACCTGTCATCTCACCTCTCTCTCTCCAGTCGTCTCACCCCTCTCTCCCCTGTTGTCTCACCCCTCTCCCTCCTGTCGTCTCAACCCTCTCTCTCCGTTTGTCTCACCCTCTCCCTCCTGTCGTCTCAACCCTCTCTCTCCGGTTGTCTCACCCCTCTCCCTCCTGTCGTCTCAACCCTCTCTCTCTGGTCGTCTCACCCCTCTTTCTCCGGTTGTCTCACCCCTCTCCCTCCTGTCGTCTCAACCCTCTCTCTCCGGTTGTCTCACCCCTCTCCCTCCTGTCGTCTCACCCCTCTTTCTCCGGTCGTCTCACTCCTCTCCCTCCTGTCGTCTCACCCCTCTCTCTCTGGTCGTCTCACCCCTCTTTCTCCGGTCGTCTCACCCCTCTCCCTCCTGTCGTCTCACCCCTCTCTCTCTGGTCATCTCACCCCTCTTTCTCCGGTTGTCTCACCCCTCTCCCTCCTGTCGTCTCAACCCTCTCTCTCTAGTCGTCTCACCCCTCTTTCTCCGGTTGTCTCACTCCTCTCCCTCCTGTCGTCTCAACCCTCTCTCTCTGGTCGTCTCACCCCTCTTTCTCCGGTTGTCTCACCCCTCTCCCTCCTGTCGTCTCAACCCTCTCTCTCTGGTCGTCTCACCCCTCTTTCTCCGGTTGTCTCACCCCTCTCCCTCCTGTCGTCTCACCCCTCTTTCTCCGGTTGTCTCACCCCTCTCCCTCCTGTCGTCTCAACCCTCTCTCTCCGGTCGTCTCACCCCTCTCCCTCCTGTCGTCTCACCCCTCTCTCTCCTGTCATCTCACCCCTCTCTCTCCTGTCATCCCACCCCTCTCTCACCTGTCATCTCACCCCTCTCTCTCCTGTCATCTCACCCCTCTCTCTCCTGTCATCTCACCCCTCTCTCACCTGTCATCTCACCCCTCTCTCTCCTGTCGTCTCACCCCTCCCCCTCCTGTTTTCTCACCCCTCTCTCACCTGTCATCTCACCTCTCTCTCTCCAGTCGTCTCACCCCTCTCTCCCCTGTCGTCTCACCCCTCTCCCTCCTGTCGTCTCACCCCTCTCTCTCCGGTCGTCTTACTCCTCTCCCTCCTGTCGTCTCACCCCTCTCTCCGCCCGTCTCCCTCATTCCGGGGGGGACTGAACTCGGCTTCTGGAGCCGGTGCACCTGTTCCCTGCCTGCAGTGGCGTCCTTATCGATTGGATTGCCCCAGCCGGGGCCCTCCGTGCGCATTTGGCCTCGTCGGGGTGCTTCTCCTTCTGCCAGAAAATAAATGAATAAATCACGTGCCAAAGATGAGCAGGGCCTCGCCAGGACAACTGGAAAGGGAGAACCCACTGGCCTCGCGGGAACTCAACACAGTAGAGAGCAGCCGTGGCTGTGCTCTATTTCGTTTTTGAAATGTGTTAATAAAAAAAAATGTTTGTAAAGAATACTAAAATAAAAAAAGTGGAAGAGGGAGGCGTAGCAAGATGGTTACAATCCTAATTTTCACATGATGGGCTGTGATGACGAATTATGGGGAGCGAAATATCAAATAGCCACAGGGTCACGACAGCTCTCCCTCTAACACGGAAAGCTCAAAGCCCACTCTGTATTCATACCCGTTCATGGAATGGACAAGAATTCAACTCATGTCTGGAATAGGCGAGGCCACGGTCTGGACTTACAATGAATATAATGATGGTTCCCTACATCATTAAGTAGGAAAACAAACTCAACTAAACTACAAATTATATAATTGAGAGGGAACATCCCGCGATTAAGAAAGCGGCACGTAGTCGGCAAACTTGCCCCAGGATGGGGCCGGGAGATGGGGGGTTGCGGCGACGCGCTCACGCAACCGTCCATGGAAGACGTCAGCCGGTGGAACGTGGCGGCCCGGCAGCCATTTTGGAGCGGGGCTCCGCGGAGTCGAGGATGTCCTCTATCTCCCAAGTATCTTTGAAGTGCTCCGTTTGGTCTTATCAGCTCGAGCCGCACGCCGTGAGCCCTGCACGCCAGTTAGTGAAAAGTGCATGTGTGTGTGTGTGTGTGTGTGTGTGTGTGCATTCCAGCCATAGGGACAGAGCGTTATCGCAGTATGCAGCCCTATTCAATGTCTGCGCTACCAACCTAGAAAGCTTTGTGCCCTCCAGTAAGATTAGCTTTTTGCTGTTACCCCTCTGGATCCAGGATGTCTGTGTGTGTGTGTGTGTGTGTGTGTGTGTGTGTGTGTGTGTGTGTGTGTGTGTGTGTGTGTGTGTGTGTGTGTGTGTGTGTGTGTGTGTGGCGGCAAGGAGGCAGTAACTTTTAAAGTAAAACTACAAGAAAGTAACCATCTTATTAAGGCAGGATAACAGACACTTGGTCTCTGTTCTGCGAGAAACTTCTGTCTTGATTCAAATCCCTCTTCTCTTTGCTTCCGTTTCACGCGCCCCCCCCCCCCACCCCCATCTCTCTCGCTCGCTGTCTGCCGATGTGGGAAACTTGCCAGACGGGAAGTTCATTCTCCTTCTCCTCCTCCTCCTCCTCCTCCTCCACCCTGCCTTCTACCTTTCTCTGGCGCTCGTGGATTTATGATCCGTTCTTGTTTACCGAGTGAGAAGTCAACAAGGGCATTCTCGGCAAACGGAGCAGAGGCGGAGACAGGCAGTCGTACCCACACAGAAACAACACTGCCACACACACACACACACACACACACACTCGTCTGTCTGCAAGTCACATGATCATGCGCCAGCGTCCAACAGGCTGACTGACAGCATCTCCGCGGCCCCCGCCGGTGGGGTGACAGACAGGAAGCAAGTTTACTGCCAGCCCCCCCCGCCATTGTCTCACCTTCCCCTGGGCCAGCGCTACAGGTCGGGAACACAAACCGGATAGAGATGAGAATACTCTGAACATTCCAGCTGTTCCGGAGCTTCTCAATCACCCCAAACAGAACAGAAGAAGAGGTTTTTTTTACTGCTCATATATTTTAACGAGGAAGTTGAAGGTTTATTCTTGACCTCGTAAACAGCAGAGGACAAAACAATCGCACCGTCGGGTCCATTATAGTTCCGGGGCTTTTTTTTCCTCTCTCCTTTGAATGGAATTTGACCAGTATAATAGAATAGAAGAGACTTTCAGCTCAAAAGCTGTTGGTGGATTTGCATCATTACGATACGCTCAAATTGTGGTATTTAAAAAAACGGACTTATTGACGGTTTTATATATTTGAGTCGTGCCGGCTGCAACAGTGGACAGCAATAATATATCATTCCTTTAAATTCACTATTTTACATACGATCGTAGTTTAGAGCTGGGAATCTTCACTGGCTTCACGATACCCCCCCCCCCCCCCCCCCCCCCCCCCCCCCCCCCCCCCACACACACACACACACACACATTACACACACACATTACAAAAACAAAGGGTAACTCCCTCTGCAGTGCTGTCGTCCAGAGGGTCTTCACCTCTGTCCCACATGCAAATACACTCCAACCTCTGAAATTGGAAATTCATGTCACAAGTCGAAAAATACGGTGACCACACCCACCGGCATCTTTCCATTGATTCTACTGTCAGCCTCACATATACACTTGATTTGCATATTATCATCTATCAACTAGTTTTGCATACTTGGGCCATATTGTGACATATTGACTTATGAGTTCAATTTCATCGATTTTAAAGCACATTGCCCAGCGTTTTGATACCTGACAAATCCAAATCATCATTATTAAAATTTCAGAGAAAATCTATGTTACTATGTGCTTTGTTAATAACTTAGGCAAAGTCATTATTTATCACGGTATCTCCATTCCACGAAAAAGACAACGCATTGTATTGAATAATCACCCCAGTCCTGCACCAGCGCGGAAAGAATATCAAGATTTATCTCACAGCTCTGCGGTAGAACGCGGTCGTTCAAGAGACACGTTTTTAATCACACGACTGCCGGTGCGACGCGATATGACGACGCATCTGTCAAAATGTGTCACACACACACACACACACACACACACACACACGCATGTACACGTCACACACACAGAGCAACAAATCTGACCCAAATGTGTAACTGAGTTTTCCCCCTTTTTGTGTGTGTGAGTGTGTGTGTGTGTGTGTGTGTGTGTGGGTGTCGCACGCATCCATCCCGGGAGAGAGAGCACAGCACAGCCGACATGGCGGAGTTGTCGCGGTGCATCTACTCAAGGCTTCCCGAGCTTAAACGCGGCCGGGGAGCGCGTCAGTCCGCCCCCCCCCCCCGTCCCCACCAAGCCCCCTTCTATAAATGTTCCATGAAGCCGTTATGTCATGTTCCCGTAGTCCCCTGCAGCGGCCTTCGCGGGCGTCCTGAGTGATGCCGGTGATGCATCCATCACAACATTACAAGAGCTTCTTCTTTTTTTTCCTTCTCTCCAAATCAAAATGCTGCAAAACAGAGCACGAAAAAAAGAAAGGAGGGGATGAGTGCTGGGAAATATAGACGAGATCAAAAAAGGTAAATGTGGCAGAAAGAGGAAACACAGTCACGAGCGGGCGATATAGAAAATGTCAATCCGGCTCCATGCCTGTTTTTTTTCTTCTTCTGCCCTGTACTCAAATGACAGCAGGCATCCACCTCACACACACACACACACACACACACACACACACACACACACACACGGAGCCCTTCATGGAGCTTCCAGTTTGGGTGCAGATGGACACACTCGCCCCGCCGTTCCATAAGCACACGTGCAGATTGACAGCCAGTCCCGAGGCCGTACTGCCGCTACATGATTGATGGCAACGTTCTGTGGAGAATGCACGACACAGGGGGGGGGGGGATTATGGAGCGGAGAGCCGCGCCATTTAGCTACGGAAACACTCCCATTGGGTTGTGTGGGGGGAGAGAACAAGAGCGGACAGACAGACAGACAGAGGGAGGGAGAGAGAAGAACCGAGTCTTTGATTAAACTTAAAATCCACAGTTCACAGTAAACAATACAGAACACCCACTCTCTCCGGAAACTCCCACACGTCCGCACACAAATAAAGCATCAGAAGCAACTCGACAGCATTGTAGCAAAAGAAGAAAGTAATTGTCTGCACATCACACCCCAAATTAAGCAACATACAGTACACCCCAAAAACAAACTGCACAATCACGGCCCTCGTCGAGCGACGCCGAACTCACATCGGAAGTGTGTGCGAGTGTGTGTGTGTGTGTGTGTGGGGGGGGGGGGGGAGATGTATGAGAGCCCGAAGGACTCCATCTCCCAGGGGTCATGCCGCGCGCTGGGCCCACGTTGCACGCTCTCCACGGGAAAAAATGCTTTTAGGGCGAGTTGAGCCGGGGTTCAGACGTCCCTGGACAGAGCATTGCGCAGCCGGGTTCTACTTTGTATTTTCAGCCGAGACCTAAACACACCGATTATGAAATCTATATCGCTGCTGTTAAAGTGCGCGTGATCGTTGCCTCTGTGTACTCATGCGTACTTCGAGCAATCCACGCATTATGGATATTTAATATAGAGACAAAGCCAAAACAATGATGTCATCAACTGTATTGGCCTGCGGGGCAGAGTATACAGTATTTAGTGCACTGCAGGTTCCAACGCAATTTTCGCAAAGCAAAATTCCTAAAGATATTCATACTTATTATGAGTATATTTGACGTGTCTATTCAAAAATACTCTTCGGCATCCTCGGGCGTGTACTGAACGTGTTTCGCAGTGACAGGCAGAGCTGCTCCCGCTTTATTGAAGGGAAAACGTGGTCCCACCTATTTGCATTATTACACACAATGGCTTACAAATGAAGACCGATAACATAACTCAAAGAGAAAGTGAGGGAATGCTGGAAAATAATCATTTCCCCTCTGTCCAACGTTTGAGCCCGCCATATTGATCGTGCCGCGTGCAGTTGATGGAGCGAGGCCGCTGTAGTACGTTCGCTAGAGGACACCGACACCGTCTCTGCTCTCTTCTCTCATCCACCCGCTCTTTATTTCGCTCAATGTGAATAATTGAGCATTTTTACAATGAAATATTGACAATAAAAGAGTGTGTCGTATGCATTTGAGTGACCTCCCTGCCTCGCGTGATGTCAAAGCGTTATGAATCATGCACGACACCGAGAGAATGTGGGGGGGGGGGGGGGGTTTCTGCCAGGTTAGGCAGCCAGAGCCACTGCTGTGTCCCAGTCCCAGAGGAGAGGCCTGCACCGTACACGTGTGCACGTTTGCAAGGCAAACCAATTGTTTGTATCGCTTGGAGATTTTCAAATTCATACTCGGGTCGGGGCGATATTGAAATTCCCCTACTGAAGATATTGATTTAAGAAAAACGACAATATACGGATTTATTATCTGGGAAGAAAGAAAAGCTGACGATGGAGAAATGCGGCTATAAATATCTTTGGACTGGAGACGCGCATGTTGCAAAACACAATAGGTCCCAATGTCAAGGCAGTAAACACTATTTTACACAAGGACAGGCTGAGTTCAATAGAGAGGAAAAAATAGATAAATAAACTGGTAGTAATTGCCCTCGTGCAGTTCTGCCCATGTTGTCACGATTATGGGTTGATGGAGTTTTGGTTCGGCAATTCTTTGTGAATGTCTTTCGTTAAAAAAAAAGAAGAAAAACTGGAGCGTAGATTTGTATCGTTTCTATCTCGTTTATTGTACAGCTCAACAAAGCACCTGCTTCACATTCTCTGGCTCTCACACATCGTCGTGCTTTCTAACCAAAAGAAAATCGCCAACTGAGCGCTCGTGTGTGGTCATTTTTGCAAACGAGAGCAGACATCTTTCCTGCTGGAGTTTCGTGGCTACATGAGTAATCATTAGGGCCGGACTAAATAATTAGAAGCTTCACAACATTGACATTCTAATTATTATTATTATTATTATTATTATTATCCGTAACTTGCGGAAACATTGCTTGCGAAAGTCCACCGGCATCCACCGTCCCTCCCCCACTTTCTCTCTCTCTCTCTCTCTCTCTCTCTCTCTCTCTCTCTCACACACAGAGCGAGCGCCACAGCACCGTGTCCTCATCACTATACGTATTACAGTCCTTACTCCAAAAGTCGAAATGCATTGAATCATTTCCAAAATTCACTTCAATTCGCATTTCAATCAGGGAGAGACCAGTTAGATAAAGAAAGGATGCATGTTTATTGTTAACAGATGATATGAAATGATGAAGTCTCAGAGTCTTTGGCGCTTGGACTCTACCGGGAGATTTGCAATTGAGGGCCGTCTGCCCCGATCAGCAACAAGATAGACCCCCCCCCGTGGAGTCCAGACCTGGTGGTGGTGATGAGGCTGATAGAATGACGAGTTGATGAAGCTGATGGATCCGTGAAGACTGGGCTGAGATGGGGAGGTGGAGGGGTGCCTAACAGCAACATGAGACAGTCATGTTTAAATGAGACAGCAGCAAGATGATTGGCTAGCCGTGTCATTGTTTCCGTGTGCTTATTGGATAGAGGGAATCAGCTGATCTGCGCAGCTGGTGTCATGATTGACGGCGCAGGACGATGACAGCAAGTAAACAATGCGTGAGCATGCGTGAGGAATGATTGGCAGGAATGTGAGGAATAGATGGCGGGCTGAGGGGTCTGGTCTTCCTGTCTGAACTTGCGCTAGAGCTCTATTTGTTGTCGTTTTCAACGCGGTCAAAAACTCTGTTAACCGTGTGATCTAACAGCACCGTAAATGACATTCACATAACCACAATAACACAAAATCAGACGCATCTTGTACCTTTTTTTTTGTTGCCAGAGGAAATGAGAGTGTACTACTGAATACAGTCACACTAGGCGTTTATACAGAATTGAATATGGTTCCGTAATCGTGAACACGCGAGGACCCTTATCGTGGACAACGAATATTGATTGAACTATAACCTCGTCCTTTCGCCCAAGCCTGATTCATACATTATATTGTACCACTTCAGCCCACACACTGGGAAGTCATCAGAAACACGAGCTACTCCCTGTCACAGCCGTTCAGTGGCGTGTAAATGAGTGTTTGTGTCCTTGGCTCTAATGTCTTTCAGGCTGAAGGCCGACGCTCACATCACTTGGAGCTGACACAGATGGTTTGCTTGATCGCAGCTCTTTTGACGCTTGTTGTTCGTACTCTTTGCATCCCGGGAATACATGTTGAACTCGCGCTCTGGGCATGTGGAGCAAGCATCCGGACTCCAGTCACAAAATCTGGGCAACACATTTTCGACGGCTCTATGTTGAAGCGCTTAGGCGCTGTGTTTTTGTGAACCTGAACCCTGTCTCTTTTCTCTTCAGACTATCGCCCACCTCCCATGATGCCTCCTAACCGAGGAGGAGGAGGGGGAGGGGGAGGTCCAGTTGGCGGTGGAGGTTCCTCCTCCTCATCTACCGGCCGCACCACCACCACTCGTTCCCCTCCCTACTACACCACCCCGCGGCCTGTCCTCACCACCTCCCCCGGCCAGCGCTTCCGGACCACCACCACGGTCCGCCAGCCCGCCCTGGCTCCGGCCGGCGGCTCGTCGTCGGACACCAACCAGATTCCCGACACCAACCAGAAGGCCGGGGGGCGCTCCCCTCCGGTGCAGCTCCCTCCGGCGGCCCCGCAGGCCCCCGCCCTGCAACCACAAGACTTCTGCAATCCGAGGCTGACGGCCGACATATCGTGGCCCCGGACGCAGCAGGGCCAGATGGCCAAGCAGCCCTGCCCCGTCGGGACGCTGGGTAAGGGCACATGCATGGGCGGGTGGAACGTTTGGAGAAGATCGTGAAATAGTCTACTTGTGCTTCTTTGCAAACTCCCTTGGCACAATGTTGTAGAAATACAACCATAACCATCCATGTTAGAGGTGTTTCTCATGGGCAAAGGGTGGAAACATTGACAGATGTGGGAGAAAAGATAAACTGCCGTCAAATACAGAGGCAAAAGCAGCAGAACAACAGCATCCATTATGATCTCACATTAAAGATGGAGATCTACACATGCTGCTTATTCGATTCAAACATGCGCACTATCTCCAATGATTCAGTGTGGGCAGGTCAATGTATTTATTGTCCACATTAAAACAGAACATGTCGCATAAGTGTTTTCAACTCATCGTAATTGCTGTTGTTTAATTTCAAACGCCTCTGTCAAGCACTTTGGTCGACATGTGCTGTTTTTAAATGTGTGCCAGGAATGAATTGACTTGTCAATTAAATATTTCAAGCGAAAGACGATTGATTTACGTGCTGCACACACACACACTAACACACACACACACACACACACACACACACACACACACACACACACACACACACACACAGGGTTGGGAAGGTCTGTTTAAAAATGAAATACGATACAATTAACTAATTACCCGTCACAAAATGTACCACTAACCTTTTCAGAGTAATGCAATCTGATTCATTTCCCTTACTCTTGGATTTCCTCAATACCAAGTATGCAAATAAAGACAACAACAACAACAAAAAGCAACATTGTGGAATTTTGCCATTAGTTTGGATGTAAAGCAGAAAAGGGGAACAAATGAATCGGTAATCTGATTACATCTGTTCTTTCTGCAACTGTAAGTAATACAGTTTATCTATTTCTAAAACATATACGTTACAGCATGTACAATAAGTGGACAAATTCTCCTACTTTATTCAATTAGCTTACGTGACAAAGATGATTCTTAAATCCTACACACACACACACACACACACACACACTGCTGAGTGGAGGCACCTCCAGAGTCCTGGTGTCTCTCTGGTGAATGTCAGCGCTGTCTCACCCTGTTTGTTTTTGCTTGTCTTGAAGGCGTGGCCACGTACGTGTGCGTGGCCCATTTGGGCTACTGGAATCCCCGAGGCCCCGACCTCAGCAACTGCACGTCGCCATGGGTCAACCACATC
Organism: Cyclopterus lumpus; assembly: GCF_009769545.1. NCBI lineage: Eukaryota > Metazoa > Chordata > Actinopteri > Perciformes > Cyclopteridae > Cyclopterus > Cyclopterus lumpus. The sequence goes on along the minus strand of NC_046966.1, from coordinate 4,684,575 downwards.
ATGCAGAAAGTAAGTCTGAACGCCGCCGCCGGCCCTCGCAGCTTCCACGCCGAGACCCTGGTTTGGGGGCACGATGGTGTTACGGATACATCGCCCCCCCCCCCCCCCCCCCCCCCCTCCCTCCGGGGTGAGTTCTCACGCATGGAGACGTGCCGGCCTGCGGGGGAGGATCGCGGCCGCGTATCCATCTTCATTTGTTAAACCCTGACCCGTGTTCCGAGATCCGAGAGCGTTTCTCTTTTTCTTTTTTACACATCGCTGCCGGGGAGTGGAAACGTCCAATAAGGTCACTCACATGTCGGAACACGCCAACATGCATCATGAGGATTGCATTGCATTTGGCAAGGGTTAAACATTACGGTGTTCGCTTTCTTCCACATACTTTAAGTATGAAAGAAATACAACAAAAAGTTCTGCCCAAGTTATTATAACTCCCCCACAGCAATTTTGCGGCGTTGTGTCTGTTTCCACATGAGCCGCAAGGCTTTGAGGGTTTTTCTTTACAAGACAGAACAAGAAAATATAGTCCCTGTGAAAGAGGTGCTAAAGTGGGAGTCGTCTCCGTAAAGTATTCTTAAATGTTTTTATGATAAAGGTTATAAAAAAAATAAAAAAAAAGGGTGCTGGAAACACAACACTGACTTACGCTCTGCCCCCGCAAATAACCCAATCACTCTCCTCCTCATTTTGCCCATTCCTTCTACATGTACTTCTCTCACTCCATCTGTCCTCTACCTCTCTGGCCTTCATCTTTCGTGCATTCACCCCCCCCCACCACCAACCCCCCCCATCTGCTTTTTGCTGTACTCTTTTCGTCTCCTTCGCCCTCCTCCTCTTCCTTTTCCCCTTCACTTCTCACCTCGTCTGACTTTCTTTTTCTGTTTTGGTTTTTTACTTTGTAACTTCCATCCTTCATTCTCTGACTTTATTCGTCCTCCCCCCCCCCCCCCCTCCCTCACCCATCATCGTCCCCGTTTGTCTCCCAGCTCCGCTCGGGCGAGACGGCGGCAATCGTGGCGAGGGAGCTGGCGGAGCAGACCAAAGGGCTCCTGCGCCCCGGCGACGTGCCGTCCACGGTGCGGGCCATGGCCCAGCTGGTGGAGCTGCTGGACGTCCAGCTCAGGAACCTCACCCCCGGGGGCAAGGACAGCGCCGCCCGCAGCCTCACCAAGGTACGGACCTCGAGGGAATGGAGAGAAAAGAAACACTTGGAAATGTGCTGCGAGTGATTGAGTGAGGGGATGGGAAATGGTTTTTTATCTGCAGGTTGCCGGGAAGGATGCGAGGTAGAATGAGAGAATATCTGCGAGAAGGGGACGGATGGAGGAAGTCAGCGGCGAGACGAATTCAGGCGGTTGTAGCTTCTGTCTTGTGCTCGTTCTTCAGGGGTCAGTTTTTCCCAGGTGATAAACGGCTGCTTTTAAGACACCGTGTCCTCCTCTTCTGATGGACTTCTTACGGAACAAGTGGCGAGCGAGAGATAACTCCTTTCAGTGTTCGGCAACTCCGTTCAGATCAGGACCAGGAATTTAATGAAAAAACCTGCACTCGCTCGTGGGAGGGGCTCTCGTTACAGCACCGAGATGAAAGACAGGCTTGAGGCACACTTTCTGTCGTAGCTCATCGCTTAATGAACTTCGGGCCTTTCGAGCCCCGGCTGTGGAGATGCCGTCGCCCGAGCGGGCTCGAGTGCTTACTTCTAGATTACGCAAATGGGAACTGGATCCGGAGCCAGGCGAAGGATCTGCTTTACTTACACCGGCAGACGGAGGCAGGAATTTAGCTCTGGGCTTCGTTGGTGGAGGCATTCGATTAAAGCGAGTTAAATCAATGAGGGGCGGCTGACTGGATGGGCGGACTGTTTCTCCATCTCCCCTGCCGAGGTCAGCGGTGATGGGCGGGCTTTAGCAGCCAGATTGACAGCTGCTGCCACCTCTAATTCGGTTACTCTTGCTTTCTTTTTCTTTTCCCTTTTTACCTCTTTAGCGTCTCGAGTCTTCTCCCTTCCCCCACAAGTATATCGGCAACATGTGTGACGCGTGTACATGTGTAAGTGGAATGAATTAATCTGCAGTTGGCTTTTGACCAAATGGCCCGTTTGAAGAGAAAAAAATAAAAGGGTTGAATACGTTGGAGAAAGAAAAGAAAAAGTCCTCCACAGAAGAGGGAAAGCGTTCCTCTTGTTTTCAATAATGGCCCAATTATATGTACCTAATTGAGTAATTTGCCCGCTTATTATGCAAATCTTTGCATAATAATTGGAAGGAAGTCGCATGCGACCAATCACGCACGAGTGGCATGGTAATTAATGCCATCTATTAACTTGACAGTGGATGCGGAGAATGAGAAGGAAAAAGAAACGTAGGAACGGAAAAAGGCTGGAAAAAAAAAAACGATCTGGAGGAAGACGGCTACGGGAGCATGAATGGAAACTGGGACATGGGGGGGGGGGGGGGGGGGGTGGTAACAATGTGTACAAAAGTTTTGTTATGTAAATGAAGTAGTTGTGCTCACTAGTGTGTATATACAGTATATACTGGGGTGTTACATCGCTAACAGCTGAACTGTTTGAATTTGCAGCTTCAGAAGAGAGAAAGGTCCTGCAGGTTTTTC